>NC_042968.1:5770305-5777384 GCF_901001165.1 Salmo trutta | reverse complement strand
CACAGACAGACAGACACGCACACACAGACAGACGACAGACCGCACACACGACAGACAGACAGGAACACGTACACAAGACAGACAGACACGCACACACAGACAGACAGACACACACACACAGACAGACAGACACGCACACACAGACAGACAGACACGCACAGACAGACAGACACGCACACACAGACAGACAGACACGCACACACAGACAGACACGCACACACAGACAGACAGACACGCACAGACAGACAGACAGACAGACAGACAGACAGACAGACACGCACACACAGACAGACAGACACGCACAGACAGCCAGACACGCACAACCCAGACAGGCAGACACGCACACACAGACAGGCAGACACGCACACACAGACAGGCAGACACGCACAGACAGACAGGCAGACACGCACACACAGACAGACAGGCAGACACGCACACACAGACAGGCAGACACGCACAGACAGACAGGCAGACACGCACAGACAGACAGACAGGCAGACACGCACACACAGACAGACAGGCAGACACGCACAGACAGACAGACCGCACAGACAGACAGACACGCACAGACAGACAGACACGCACAGACAGACAGACACGCACAGACAGACAGACACGCACAGACAGACAGACACGCACAGACAGACAGACACGCACAGACAGACAGAACCGCACAGACAGACATGCACACACACACAGACAGACACGCACGCACAGACAGACAGACACGCACGCACAGACAGACACGCACGCACAGGCACACAGACACGCACGCACAGGCACACAGACACGCACGCACAGACACACAGACACGCACGCACAGACAGACAGACACGCACACACAGACAGACAGACAGACACGCACACACAGACAGACAGACACGCACACACAGACAGACAGACACGCACACACAGACAGACAGACACGCACACACAGACAGACAGACACGCACACACAGACAGGCAGACACGCACACACAGACAGGCAGACACGCACACACAGACAGGCAGACACGCACAGACAGACAGGCAGACACGCACACACAGACAGACAGGCAGACACGCACACACAGACAGGCAGACACGCACAGACAGACAGGCAGACACGCACAGACAGACAGACAGGCAGACACGCACACACAGACAGACAGGCAGACACGCACACACAGACAGGCAGACACGCACAGACAGACAGACAGGCAGACACGCACAGACAGACAGACAGGCAGACACGCACAGACAGACAGACAGGCAGACACGCACAGACAGACAGGCAGACACGCACAGACAGACAGACAGACACGCACAGACAGACAGACAGACACGCACAGACAGACAGACAGGCAGACACGCACACACAGACAGACAGGCAGACACGCACACACAGACAGGCAGACATGCACAGACAGACAGACAGGCAGACACGCACACACATACAGACAGGCAGACACGCACACACAGACAGGCAGACACGCACAGACAGACAGGCAGACACGCACAGACAGACAGACAGGCAGACACGCACACACAGACAGACAGGCAGACACGCACACACAGACAGGCAGACCCGCACAGGACAGACAGACAGGCAGACACGCACAGACAGACAGACAGGCAGACACGCACAGACAGACAGACAGGCAGACACGCACAGACAGACAGGCAGACACGCACAGACAGACAGACAGACACGCACAGACAGACAGACAGACAAGCACAGACAGACAGACACGCACAGACAGACAGACAGACAGACACGCACAGACAGACAGACACGCACAGACAGACAGACACGCACAGACAGACAGACACGCACAGACAGACAGACAGACAGACACGCACAGACAGACAGACAGACAGACACGCACAGACAGACAGACAGACAGACAGACACGCACAGACTTACAGACAGACACGCACAGACAGACAGACAGACACGCACAGACAGACACACAGACACGCACAGACACGCACACACAGACAGACAGACACGCACACAGACAGACAGACACGCACACACAGACAGGCAGACACGCACACACAGAGAGGCAGACACGCACACACAGACAGGCAAACACGCACAGACAGACAGGCAGACACGCACACACAGACAGACAGGCAGACACGCACACACAGACAGGCAGACACGCACAGACAGACAGGCAGACACGCACAGACAGACAGACAGGCAGACACGCACACACAGACAGGCAGACACGCACAGACAGACAGACAGACACGCACAGACAGACAGACAGACACGCACAGACAGACAGACAGACAAGCACAGACAGACAGACACGCACAGACAGACAGACAGACACGCACAGACAGACAGACACGCACAGACAGACAGACAGACACGCACAGACAGACAGACAGACAAGAACAGACAGACAGACACGCACAGACAGACAGACAGACAGACACGCACAGACAGACACGCACAGACAGACAGACACGCACAGACAGACAGACACGCACAGACAGACAGACACGCACAGACAGACACGCACAGACAGACAGACAGACACGCACAGACAGAAAAACAGACAGACACGCACAGACAGACAGACAGACAGACACGCACAGACAGACAGACACAGACAGACAGACACGCACAGACAGACACACAGACACGCACAGACAGACAGACACGCAGAGACAGACAGACACGCACAGACAAGACCAGACAGGACAGACAGACACGCACCGACAGACAGACAGACACGCACAGACAGACAGACACGCACAGGACAGACACGCACAGACAGACACGCACAGACAGACAACGCACAGACAGACAGGACAGAAGACAGACACGCACAGACAGACACGCCAGACAGACAGACACACACAGACAGACAGACAGACACGCACAGACAGACAGACACGCACAGACAGACAGACAGACAAACACGCACAGACAGACATACAGACAGACACGCACAGACAGACATACAGACAGACACGCACAGACAGACATACAGACAGACACGCACAGACAGACATACAGACACGCCAACAGGACAGACAGACAGACACGCACAGACAGACAGACAGACAGACAGACAGACCTGCACAGACAGACAGACAGACAGACAAGCACAGACAGACAGACACGCACAGACAGACAGACACAGACAGACAGACACGCACAGACAGACACAGACAGACAGACACGCACAGACAGACAGACACAGACAGACAGACACGCACAGACAGACAGACACGCACAGACAGACACGCAACAGACAGACAGACAGCCACGGACAGACAGACAGACAGACACTTACAGACAGACAGACCCGCACAGACAGACAGACAGACACGGCAACAGACAGACAGATAGACACGCACAGACGGACAGACAGACACGCACAGACAGACAGACAGACACGCACAGACAGACAGACAGACACGCACAGACAGACAGACAGACACGCACAGACAGACAGACCAGACACGCACAGACAGACAGACAGACCGCACAGACACAGACAGACAGCACAAGACAGAAGACACGCACAGACAGACAGACACGCACAGACAGCACAGACAGACAGACCCGCACAGGACAGATAGACCAGACACGCACAACAGATAGACAGACACGCACAGACAGACCGACGCACGCACAGACAGACAGACAGGACACGCACAGACAGACAGACCCGCACAGACAGACCGACAGACACGCACAGACAGACAGACACGCACAGACAGACAGACAGACACGCACAGACAGACAGACAGACACGCACAGACAGACAGACACGCAGAGACAACAGACACGCACACACAGACAGACAGACACGCAACAACAGGACAGACACGCCACACACAGACAGACAGACAGACAGACAGACACGCACACACAGACAGACAGACACCGCACAGACAGACAGACAGACATGCACACACAGACAGACGACACGCCACACACAGACAGACAGACAGACAGACACGCACACACAGACAGACAGACAGGACAGACAGACACGCACACACAGACAGACAGACACGCACAGACAGACAGACAGACAGACAGACAGACACGCACACACAGACAGACAGACACGCACACACAGACAGACACGCACACACAGACAGACACGCACACACAGACAGACACGCACGCACAGACAGACACGCACGCACAGACAGACACGCACGCACAGACAGACAGACACGCACACACGCACAGACACGCACACACAGGACAGACACGCACACACAGACAGACACACACACACAGACAGACACACAGACACGCACGCACAGACAGACACACAGACACGCACGCACAGGCAGACACACAGACACGCACACAGACAGACACACAGACACGCACACACAGACACACAGACACGCAAACACAGACAGACAGACACGCACACACAGACAGACAGAAACGCACAAACAGACAGACAGACAGACACGCACAGACAGACACGCACAGACAGACAGACACGCACAGACAGACAGACACGCACAGACACGCCCAGACACGACAGACACGCACAGACAGACACGCACAGACAGACAGACAGACACGCACAGACAGAAAAACAGACAGACACGCACAGACAGACAGACAGACAGACACGCACAGACAGACAGACACAGACAGACAGACACGCACAGACAGACACACAGACACGCACAGACAGACAGACACGCAGAGACAGACAGACACGCACAGACAGACAGACAGACAGACAGACACGCACCGACAGACAGACAGACACGCACCGACAGACAGACACGCACAGACAGACACGCACAGACAGACACGCACAGACAGACACGCACAGACAGACAGACAGACAGACAGACACGCACAGACAGACACGCACAGACAGACAGACACATACAGACAGACAGACAGACACGCACAGACAGACAGACACGCACAGACAGACAGACAGACAAACACGCACAGACAGACATACAGACAGACACGCACAGACAGACATACAGACAGACACGCACAGACAGACATACAGACAGACACGCACAGACAGACATACAGACAGACACGCACAGACAGACAGACAGACACGCACAGACAGACAGACAGACAGACAGACAGACCTGCACAGACAGACAGACAGACAGACAAGCACAGACAGACAGACACGCACAGACAGACAGACACAGACAGACAGACACGCACAGACAGACACAGACAGACAGACACGCACAGACAGACAGACACAGACAGACAGACACGCACAGACAGACAGACACGCACAGACAGACACGCACAGACAGACAGACAGACACGGACAGACAGACAGACAGACACTTACAGACAGACAGACACGCACAGACAGACAGACAGACACGCACAGACAGACAGATAGACACGCACAGACGGACAGACAGACACGCACAGACAGACAGACAGACACGCACAGACAGACAGACAGACACGCACAGACAGACAGACAGACATGCACAGACAGACAGACAGACATGCACAGACAGACAGACAGACACGCACAGACACAGACAGACACGCACAGACAGACAGACAGACACGCACAGACAGACAGACACGCACAGACAGACAGACAGACACGCACAGACAGATAGACAGACACGCACAGACAGACAGACAGACACGCACAGACAGACAGACAGACACGCACAGACAGACAGACACGCACAGACAGACAGACAGACACGCACAGACAGACAGACACGCACAGACAGACAGACAGACACGCACAGACAGACAGACAGACACGCACAGACAGACAGACACGCAGAGACAAACAGACACGCACACACAGACAGACAGACACGCACACACAGACAGACACGCACACACAGACAGACAGACAGACAGACAGACACGCACACACAGACAGACAGACACGCACAGACAGACAGACAGACATGCACACACAGACAGACAGACACGCACACACAGACAGACAGACAGACAGACACGCACACACAGACAGACAGACAGACAGACAGACACGCACACACAGACAGACAGACACGCACAGACAGACAGACAGACATGCACACACAGACAGACAGACACGCACACACAGACAGACAGACACGCACACACAGACAGACACGCACACACAGACAGACACGCACACACAGACAGACACGCACGCACAGACAGACACGCACGCACAGACAGACACGCACGCACAGACAGACAGACACGCACACACGCACACACAGACAGACACGCACACACAGACAGACACGCACACACAGACAGACACACACACACAGACAGACACACAGACACGCACGCACAGACAGACACACAGACACGCACGCACAGGCAGACACAGACAGACACGCACACAGACAGACACACAGACACGCACACACAGACAGACAGACACGCAAACACAGACAGACAGACACGCACACACAGACAGACAGAAACGCACAAACAGACAGACAGACACGCACAAACAGACAGACAGACACGCACACACAGACAGACAGACACGCACACACAGACAGACAGACACGCACACACAGACAGACACACACAGACAGACAGACACGCACACACAGACAGACAGACAGCACACACAGACAGACAGACAGCACAGACAGACAGACAGCACACACAGACAGACAGACACGCACACACAGACAGACAGACACGCACACACAGACAGACAGACACGCACACACAGACAGACAGACAGACACGCACGCACACACAGACAGACAGACACGCACGCACACACAGACAGACAGACACGCACACACAGACAGACACGCACACACAGACAGACAGACACGCACACACAGACAGACAGACACGCACACACAGACAGACACGCACACACAGACAGACACGCACACACAGACAGACACGCACGCACGCACAGACACGCAGACACGCACAGACAGACACACAGACAGACACACAGACAGACACACAGACACGCACACACAGACAGACACGCACGCACACACAGACAGACACACACGCACACACAGACAGACAGACACGCACACACAGACAGACAGACACGCACACACAGACAGACAGACACGCACACACAGACAGACAGACACGCACA
>NC_042968.1:2439132-2584132 GCF_901001165.1 Salmo trutta | reverse complement strand
CAACCTGATATAGCGACCTCAAAGATAATCAACTGATTAAATGTTATTTTTCCAGACAGACTAACTTTCTATTTTGTCAGCTTGACTCGAGGTATATATATGTGTCAATCTTTTTGTCATGTTTTTGCCAATATTTTATGGTTTTGATGAATGTATTTGCTGTTTTGATTAGTTTTGAAAATCGACATTGTTCCAAAATATGCTTTACGCAGTTGAGAAAAACTATGTTGCTTAGTGGTGGTCCTGGAGAGGCACAATGGGTGCAGACGTTTGTTCCAAACCAGCTCTAACATACCTCATGCAAATAATTGTGATCTAAAAGAAGACCGCAAATTAGCTGATTATTGGAATACAATGTTTGTGCTGGACTAGAACAAAAGCCTCCACACACTGCTGCTCTCCAGGACCGGAGTTGTCCACCTGTGTAAATACTCATCAAGTTAAACAGGACACAATGGCCTCTTCTATTTTCGTCTCTCCTCATACCTATGTTATTATCATGGGGTGTATTCATTAGTCCAACAGAATGTTTTTCAACAAAAACAAGAGTTTCTTATTTGACAAATTCAGGTAGGTCCCTCCCCGTTTCACCCTGTTTCTAGTAAATACACCCCTGATGAGATGCACTAATGCTATGGCACTATGATGTGACTGTAAACCAGGGGTTGGAACCTTAAGGGAACAGAACCGAAAACCAGAAAATTAAAAAAACATTTTGAGGAATGGGAACGAAATTGATCTAGACTGTTCCGGAACAGAACTGTTAATTTGTCACAATTGTCGTAAGGAGAGGACCAAAACGCAGCAGGGACAGTCTTCTTTATTGATGGGAAAAGAAGGAAAAAAACAAACAAAAACGTATACAAAAATAACAAAACGATGAACGACAAAATAAGTCTTGAAGGCAACACAGCAAACACAGCAATCCAAGAACAATCTCCCACAAACACTAAACCAAACACATACCCATATATAGGACTCTCAATCAGAGGCAACTAGAAAAACACCTGCCTCCAATTGAGAGTCCAACCCCAATAAACTAGACATAGAAATACAAAAGATTAGAGACCACATAGAAATACAAACATGGAACATAAACCCGGAACTAACTAAACAAACACTCTACTAAATAAATCACCACCCCAAACCACATAAACAAAATACCCTCTGCCACGTCCTGACCAAACTACAATAACAAATAACCCTTATACTGGTCAGGACGTGACATAATTTAAAAGACAACTGGGAACTCAGAAATCTCTGACATCCGATCAGTGCGTTCAAGACAACTGCTCTGACTCAGAATTCCAAGTCGAAAACTTTCTGACCTGAAGATCACTGACGTTATGCTTTTACCCCAAAAAATTCTGAGTTCCCAGTTGTCTTGAATGCATCATTATCTCACCACCGCTAATGAGATGGGTGCGCTTGATGCATGTCGCGTCGGAGCTTCTCAAAGTCAGGGGCCATGGTCAACAGTGCACAACTCATCTCTGCTGTCACATCCAACCTGGATCAATATTTGGTTTTCCCGCAGACGAGAGCACTGCTGAATCCAGCTTCACACAAATATGAGCTACGAAGGGTACCTTGAGTTTTAATGCTCTGAGGGAGTCAGGAACCGAAACTCCTCCATAGTGATTCGTGAAGCGCTGTTTGCAGCATTCGGTCACATGACAGCTCGAAAGGCTGCACTTGACTGTTGCACTTGAATCATTCCGATTCAAGTGCAACGGCCAAGTGCAGCCTTTTCCCATGATCTAAGGGCACTCTTTGGTTGAATTTTATATTTCAATAACTTTCATTTAGATTTAAGGTTAACCACATTACAATGATTTTGAGATGCAAAGATATTTGTAAAAAAAAGTATTTAATTTTGGGAATTTTCATTTTCATATCAGGTGACCCCACATTGGGTCACAACCCCTAGTTTAGGAATCACTGGCCTATGCAAAACCCTCAGTCTGTCACTCAGAAACTTCCAGTGTGTGCCTGCCAGCTGCAAATCTTTGTGTGTGTGTAGGCTACCTGCCCCAATAGCCTACTGTAGAATAGGCTACAGTAGGCTATTGATGTTACAAGCGTGATTCAGAAGATAGGAGAGAGATTTTTTATTTGAGAAGAATGGATTAACTATAGTATCCTTAACTAGCATTGAAAAAGTTATCACGTTTCACATTGGATTTATTAACTACAAAAATGTACCACGTGTTTTTAATTATGATGCTGCTCTGCAAACACAGTAGGCTAATGGCTGGCCCTCGCTTCATATTCGTCACCAAACCTACTGGCTCCAGGTCATCTATAAGTCCTTGCAAGGTAAAGCCCCGCTTTATCTCAGCTCACTGGTCCCCATAGCAACACCCACCCGTAGCACGCACTCCAGCAGTTATATTTCACTGGTCATCCCCCAAAGCCAATTCCTCCTTTGGCCGCCTTTCCTTCCAGTTCTCTACTGCCAATGACTGGAACGAATTGCAAAAATCACTGAAGCTGAAGTCTTAAATTTCCCTCACTATCTTTAAGCATCAGCTGTCAGAGCAGCTTACCGCTCATTGCACCTGTATACAGCCCATCTGTAAATGGCACACAACTACCTCATCCCTATATCGTTATTTGTTTTTGCTCCTTTGCACCCCAGTATCTCTACTTGCACATTCATCTTCTGCACATCTTTCACTCCAGTGTTTAATTACTAAATTGTAATTTTTTCACCTCTATGGCCTATTTATTATCTAACCTCCCTAATCTTACTACATTTGCACATATTGTTTATAGATTTTTCTATTGTGTTATTGACTGTATGTTTGTTAATCCCATGTGTAACTCTGTTGTTTGTGTCACACTGCTTTGCTTTGTCTTGGCCAGGTTGCAGTTGTAAATGAGACCTTATTCTCAACTGGCCTATCCGGTTAAATAAAGGTGAAATAAAAACAATATATAAAAAAACACAAGCTTGTTAGCTCGCTAGCTCTGGTCCAGCCAACTCTCATAAGTTCAGACATTCAAAGTTCCTCCATAGAAGCTGTTCTTTCGTAAGTAGCGTATAATTCTGTGGGCCTAATTCAGATAATGCATGTCATAACAAGATGCCCAGCGTTTCAAGCATCCTCCTCCTTTCAGTCACATCTTGCGCCATACACTTGTTTGTCCACGCATGTAAACAACTAGCTCTATAGCAAGCTGCTCTATCAGAACTGATTGGTGAAGTAATTTAATGAGCTAAATGTAAAATAAACTGTTGAGTTTACAGGTTAAAAAAGGAACCGAAAGGAATTATATAAACCATTACATTTTTGTGGTTCGAACTGGTTTGGAGCTTTAGCTGGTCCGAATAATGGAACGGAGCAGAAGAACAATTGTGGTTCTGTTCAAAACAAAACGATTGGAGAATAATTTAGGTTCCAACCTGTCGTGTCTTTGGGCATCATTAAAACCGAAGACTTATTTTTATCAAATAACTCTGTATTTATTATTACACAATTAAACTGATTAATCGTGTAAGTGTAATTAACTAGGAGGTCGGGTTGCCAAAGAAAATATTCAGATTACAAAGTTATAATTTTCCTAATATAACTTCAGATATAATATCTGATCTGAGTCTTCTGATTTATGATGTATTCTTTACCTCGTCAGTCTCATTCCAAACGTCGTAAATTGTTGGTTATCTGCACGAACCCAGTCTTCACTAAGTCATCCATACATCAATTGTCTTAAAATCATGTATTTACTAAACTAAGTAATTCAGAGAAAGCATACAAAACAGTGGGTATCGTTACAAAGAAATGTTAGAGGAATGTGCCCTAGTGGGCTAAACCGGCATGGCGGCTTGTTAAACAAAGGGTGATAAGGGTCAGCTGAGAAGGCAAAAGAGAGTTGATAAATATTAACAATTGATATGCTAATCCTTTGCACATGAACGCTCACTCATTCGTGAACAAATGCAATCAATATATATATTTACGCTCAGTGTGTCGTCGGGCTCTTTGTTGGAAAGTGTTCTCTCTCTCTCTCTCTTACAATGGATCTTTCAAAGCGACATTTGTTCATGTCATAATAGAATGGATGTTTCGTCGGTCTTCGCGTTCAATGATACCGAATTCCTAGCTGCAGACTAGTAATTAATATCAAAGACTGGTTCTTATTCTGTCTAATAGTTTAACCACGTGATACGGTTAAAGTTCAGTAGAGGAATGCATGGTCAAACCTATTGGCCAACTCGTAATGGAGTGAAGGCCTGGTCTAAAGAAAGAAACCCTGGGTGGGGGTTGATATACTAAACGTAGAAAAATCTGTCACATGACGCCAGGTCCTGTCTGTGTCCCTGGGGGCATGCCGATGACTTAGTTAAGACCCCAAAGGGAATTGGAGTTTCCTTCATTAACAGTCCAAAATCACATTGCACAATATCACAAACAGTTCTATTCTTATTCAATAATTTTATACAACCATTTAGATGTAAGTCTCACTATGAAACCATTCTGTCTCAAAACTGTGGCCTGTGAGGCAAGACATTCCCTTTGGAATTTACGACCGCCTTCTGACCACAGCAGCCTGGGTAGGGGGAAGTAGGTAGGGGGATGGTGCATAGAAAACCCAGAGGGCAACATCATGACAAACCCATGCTGTAAACTCTCATCTCGCCTTTCATCGCATTTCCAGAACCATACACAAAAGCAGAGAAAAGCTGACACAGATATAGGCTAATATCCTTTGCCTTCAGGGCTGGGTTGGGGTAATGTGATTTAGATGAGTTTCCCCGGGCCGTTGTGTCAGCTCGTCTCTCCTCGCTGCGCCCGTGTCACTGTCTCTCATTACATACTCTCGCACCATGAGCGACTCCGCCAACTAGCGTGACATTCAGTGACACCGGGACATGCGGTTAGTTCAGGGAAGATGACTGGAAAACGGAAAATAATAATCCCCCAACCCCCATTCCTTTTTTGGTTTGTCAGGTGGTGCAATTCAAATTTCAGGGGATTCTACAGTATGAGTGTGTGTGTGACTGTTCAAATCTCTCTTAGCCCCAGCACAAAAATAAAAAATAAAAAAATGTATGAAAAAAAATGTATGAAATTGTATGAAATGTATGCATTCGCTACTGTAAGTCGCTCTGGATAAGAGCGTCTGCTAAATGACGTAAATGTAAAATGTAAATGGGTTGAACATTCATGAGGTAGCATTTTAGCCAATCCTGGCAAATGGAAAGCGACCCACACCTCCTTTTCCCATCCAGGCAATTTCCAACTGAGCGGTGTCATACTGCCATGCTCCTCTCACATGAAGGAGACAGGTCGCTAGCATTGAGTGATAGACAATCTTTCTCCTGTTGAACATTCCTGTGGACGATGACTAAGAGGAAAGCCCATGGCCGCCATTCCATCTTTATGAGCCTAGCAACTGTCGCAGTCCCATGGAAACTGCCAAAGTGAAAGAGGCCTTCCAGATCAGTTGACGTCATGATAACCATTCCTTCGTAAAATAAGATGTAGAATGTATACTCGAGTCTATGGGAGTATTGGTGATTACGGTCCATCGAGCTAGCTAGGGACCGGAGAGACCAGTTGTACCAGACTTCAAAAGAGGCTGACAATCAAATACAGGGCAAGTTTTCTTCTTTCCTCAACCCCGTAAAGTTCCCTCAACGTCCAAGCTCAATCAGAGAGTGCACTTATCTCTTCAAACCAATTATTTGATTAAGGAGTGGAATCGTTTAAATTATTCAGGCCATTAATGAGGAGTCAAATACCACAGGGTTAAGCTTCTGAATATAGTTGAGTTTGATCTAACTAAGGCCCTGGAAAGATTTCTGCACACGCATGGTCTGGGGAAGGTTGAGCTTTTAAATGAGGAGACCAACTGACCGAGAATGACATTCTTATGCTGCCCCCTGTAGAGACCTCTGGGATACGTGGGTGGTGGGAAGTGCTGTACTGGATAAAACCCTACTTCAGATCATGTTTCAATAACATACACACTAAAACGACTCAATCCACATACTTTGTATTTAGTAAAATATTTTTTGGCAAGCCATAAACCAAGTTAGATGCTGTTAGTAAGAAATATTATGGAAGACTAACCCATGGAGGTTCCTCATAACTGAACTCAAAGGGGACAGTCTTTTTGAGTACATCCCAAATCTTAGGCTTGTATCTTCACCTCTGATTCGGTTTAGTTTTGGCAGGGGACCTGTGTTTTGACAGAGAACGTAAAGCACTCTCCCCTTTGAGATGAGGACAGAATGAGTATGACCTTCCAGCGCACTCACGCATACTAGAGGAGAAAATAATTGTTCTATTTATTACAGCAAAAAGTGGAATAGAAAGTGACTGCAGCCTTTTGATGGGCAAAGGCTCTGAAAGGACAAGGTCTGATGCAAGAGGAAAGCAACGGTTCTGTACTTGCTATTGATTTCAATAACAAGTGCAGGCGAGCTGGCAAGCAGCTGGGTGGATTAATTATTATTACTGAACTAGACGTTATGTGTCAGAGGCTCAAACGAGTCAGTGTCCTTTAGTGAGGTAGCATCACTTGATCTGTTTATCCACCCCCACGGTATGCCATTGTTTATGAATGCGTTTCACTGTCATGTCTCATCATTTTGGAAGCATGAAAGAGAAGTTCACACAATATAGCCATGTCTATTATGACACGAGCGTGAACTACTCTTTGTAGTTGGTGTTGCTTGCAAAATTATGCAAAACAATGCCTCAGTATGTTACATAATGTGCAGTGCTATATCTGTTAAAAAATGTACGTTTAGAATAGCTTTTGATAGTATGGCATCATTATAGCAGTTCACCATCACATTTCTACAACAGCCTTGTCCCTCTTGGGAAAAAGGTTGCAGTAGGAGTCTTGCTTAAAAAAAAAGATATTTGATCACAAGTCAACACATCTTAGCTGTCATAGAATGAGGATGTTGATGGGCAGTAACAAGAGATAGAGTCTGTAAGAATAATAATGGACACTGCCACTAGTGTGACAGAAGTTTTGATTGGATCTGAATGTCATGCTGTCTGGTTCTCATAGAAATGCCCCTGGAAATACAGTATGCACAGGCGAAAACCACCTGTATGTTTAAGCAATAGTACTTTTTTTAGACTAGTGCCATGAGCATAGTGGTTGAAAAGTGCTTTACAAATGAAACACATCCAGCGTTTACCCTGCACTTGATCTAGATTATGTTAACAATACAATGTTATAATGTTACAATACAACATTTTGTCCCCAAAAAGATGAATACTTCATAATGAACACTGAACATCAATGAACATGAAGATTGAATATGCACTAGTTTCACATGTAACCTTGTTGAAATGAAACAAGTACATTTACTCTTCTCAGAATGTGGTAAATACAGATGTGGTATCTTAGTTTGATCACTTTTCCTGTGCCACAGGAAATTCAAATGAGCCTCGGGGTTAATATAAATTCACTGAACCTCTTTCTTTTTCTCTCTCACTTACTCAAATGCTAAAGCACCAGCCATGTGTCCTACTGCAACATTAAAATGTATCTGCAATGTAGCCATACAGATCAACAACTGTCAATCTAAATAGCTTAATAATACAAGATAGATATTGGTCTCCACTATGACAGCTAAACTATAGCATATTGTAGCCTATCAAAACAAATTTCCCTTAAGAAATGATCTCTTCTTTGAAAAACATTATCAAATCCTCCTGCTCCAGGATTATTTTATGCCTGCGACTAAACTGATCAAATTAAGGTCCAATACCTGTATATGATACTTTGACACGTTCTTACTCATTAGAATCATTACTTTGAATTTAACAGTAAAATGAAGTGCCACTCTAACATGCATCAACTCTCCCCCACTCAAATAGCAGTTTAGCACCTTTTGAGACCGTGCAGTCAATCCCTGTTTATGCTAATTTTTGCATTCAGGAGGTCGTCTGGCATGCCTTGAAACAATAAGTGAACATTTACAAATTAAAGATAAAGTCCAGGATCGTCTCCTTTGTTTTGTTGACATTGAGTGAGAAATTGTTCTCCTGACACCCCACTCCGAGTGCACTCACCTCCTCCCTGTAGGCTGTCTCGTCGTTGTTGGTGATCAAGCCCACTACCGTTGTGTCGTCTGCAAACTTGATGATTGAGTTGGTGGCATGCATGGCCACGCAGTCATGGGTGAACAGGGAGTACAGGAGAGGGCTGAGCACACGCCCTTGTGGGGCCCCAGTGTTAAGGGTCAGCGAAGTGGAGATGTTGTTTCCTACCTTCACCACCTGGTGGTGGCCTGTCAGAAAGTCCAGGACCCAGTTGCACAGGGCAGGGTTGAGACCCAGGGCCTCCAGCTTGATGATGAGCTTGGAGGGTACTATGGTGTTGAATGCTGATCTGTACTCAATGAACAGCATAGGTATTACATAGGTATTCTATTTTCCAGATGGGATAGGGCAGTGTGCAATGTGATGGCGATTATGTCATCTGTGGACTTGTTGGGGCGAGATACAAACTGAAGTGGGTCTAGGGTGGCCAGTAAAGTGGCGGTGATATGATCCTTGACTAGCCTCTCAAAGAACTTCATGATGACAGAAGTGAGTGCTACGGGTCGGTAGTCATTTAGTTCAGTTAGCTTTGCCTTCTTGGGTACAGGAACAATGGTGGCTATCTTGAAGCATGTGGGGACAACCGACTGGGATAGGGAATGATTAAATATGTCCGTAAACACACCAGCCAGCTAGTCTGCGCATGCTCTGAGGACACGGTTAAGGATGTTGTCTGGGCCAGCAGCCTTGCGAGTTTTAACAAGTTTAAATGTTTTACACATGTCAGCCACTGAGAAAGAGAGGGGGGGGTGCAGTCATTGTTAGAGAGCCACGACGGGGGCACTGTATTATCCTCAAAGCGGACAAAGGTGTTTTAGTTTGTCTGGAAGCATGATGTCGGTGTCCGTGAAGTGCTTGTTTTTGTAGTCCGTGATTTCCTGTAGACCCTGCCACATACATCTCGTGGCTTAGCCGTTGAATTGCGACTCCACCTTGTCCCTTTACAGGCATTTCACTTTTTTGATTGCCTTGTGGAGGGAATAACTACACTGTTTATATTCAGCAATATTTCCAGACCTCTCTCCATGCTTAAATACAGTGGATCACACTTTCAGTTTTGTGCGAATGCAGCCATCGATCCACGGTTTCTGGTTAGGGTAGGTTTTAATAGTCAGTGTGTACAACATCTCCAATGCGCTTATTTATAAATGCACTCACCGAGTCAGCATATAGGTCAATGTTGTTCTCTGAAGCTGACCGGAACATATTCCAGTCCGCGTGATCAAAACAATCTTGAAGTGTGGCTTCCGATTGGTCAGACCAACGTTGAATAGTTCTCATCACTGGTACATCCTGTTTGAGTTTCTGCCTATGAGCCGGGACGAGCAAGATGGATCATGGTCGGATTTGCCTAAGGGAGGGCAAGGGAGGGCTTTGTATGCATTGCGGAAGTTAGAGTAACACTGGTCGAGAGTATTAGCCTGACGTGTCACACAATCAGTATGCTGATTGAATTTAGGTAGCATTGTTCTCAAATTTGCTTTGTTAAAATCCCCAGCTACAATAAATGCAGCCTCCGGATATACAGTTTCCAGTTTACATAGAGTCCAGTGAAGTTCCTTGAGGGCTATGTTGGTGTTCGCTTGAGGGGGGGGGGTGTACACAGCTGTGAATATAACTGACGAGAATTCTCTTGGTAGGTAGATTGGCCGGCATTTGATTGTAAGGAATTCTAGGTTGTGTGAGCAGAAGGACTTGAGTTCCTGTATGTTGTTATGACTACACCATGAGTTGTTCATCATAAAGCATACACCCCCGCCCTTCCTCTTCGCAGAGAGGTGTTTATCTCTGTCGGCGCATGGAGAAGCCCTGTGGCTGAACCGATTCCGCCAAACATATCCCGAGCGAGCCATGTTTCCTTGAAACAGATGTCTCTCTGGAAGGCAACCCTTGCTCGAATTTCATCTACTGGACATTGGTGAGTAGTATACTCGGGAGTGGTGAGCGATCTACCCGTTTACGAAGCCTGACCAGAAGACCGCTCCGTCTGCCCCTTCTGTGTCGCCGTTGTTTTAGGTCAGCTGCTGGGATTAGATCTACTGTCCTGGGTGGTGGTACGAAGAGAGGATCCGCTTCGGGGAAGTCGTTTTCCTGGTCGTAATGTTGGTAAGTTGACATTGCTCTTATATCCAATAGTTCTTCCCGGCTGTATGTAATAAGACTGAAGATTTCCTGGGGTAACAATGTAAGAAATAATACATAAAAAAACGAAATACTGCATAGTTTCCTAAGAATGCGAAGTGAGGCGACCATCTCTGTCAGCGCCATTGTCACTTGTACATATTACCTCGACTAACCGGAGCCCCTGCACATTGACTCTGTACCGGTACACTCTGTATATAGCCTCGCTATTGTTATTTTACTGCTGCTCTTTTATCCACTGCAGCCCCGTTTTAATTATTTGTTACTTTTATTTCTTAACTGCATTGTTGGTTAAGAGCTTGTAAGTAAGCATTTCACTGTAAGGTCTACACCTGTTGTATTCGGCGCATGTGACAAATCAAATTTTATTTCATAAATTTGGGCCAGATAAATCACATCGGAATCAGACGGAGCCCGATCATCATCAAGAGATATGCTGCACCCAATGTCAGGTGTTTTTGGGACCATATCGTGTCTTTTGTCCTGCTAATAGCCCTTGTGAAAACATATTTTCAAAGGCCTACATGGCCGACAAAAAAGTTCCTTACTTTTCCCCCTTCCGCTTGCCTCTTCCATTTATTCCCATTGTAATTCATATGGTTTTCATTGCAAATGAGGGCATAAACTGGGTCAAGATGCCAGCAGAGTAAGTAGACCTTTATGTAGTAAAATAAAGGTTAAATAAAAATGAATAAGACCTACAACACTTAAGGATTTGCATGTGAGGCCATGTGGTAAACACACGCTATATACAATACCAGTCAAAGTTTGGACACACCTACTCAAGTTTTTTTTGTATTGTTACCATTTTCTTCATTGTGGAATAATTGTGAATATATCAAAACGTATTAAATAACAAATATGGAATCATTTTGTAACCAAAAAAGTATTCAACAAATCCAAATATGTTTTAGATTTTAGATTCTTCCAAGTAGCTCCCCTTGTCTTGATGACAGCTTTGCAGACTTTTGGCATTCTCTCAACCAGCTCCACGTGGAATGCTTTTCTAACAGTCTTGAAGGAGTTTTCACATATGCTGAGCACTTGTTGGCTGCTTTTCTTCACTCTGTGGTCCAAACCATTTCATTTCGGTTTAGGTTGGGTGATTGTGGAGGCCAGGTCATCTGATGCAGCACTCCATCACTTTCCTCTGTGGTCAAATAGCCCTTCCATAACCAGTAGGTATGTTGGGTCATTGTCCTGTGAATAATGATAGTCCCACTAAGTGCACATCAGATGGGATGGCATATCGCTGCAGAATGCTGTGGTAGCCATGCTGGTTAAGTGTGCCTTGAATTCTGAATAAATCACTGACAGTGTCATCAGCAAAGCACCCCACTCCATCACACCTCCTCCTCCATGGTTCACGGTGGGAACCACAGATGTGGAGATCATCCGTTCACCTACTCTGATTCTCAAAAATCGAAAATTTAGATTCATCAGACCAAAGGACAGATTTCCACTGGTCTAATGTCCATTGCTCGTGTTTCTTGGCCAAAGCAAGTCTCTTCTTCTTATTGGTGTCCTTTAGTAGTGGTTTCTTGCAGCAATTCGAGCATGAAGGCCTGATTAACGCAGTCTCCTCTGAACAGGTGATGTTAAGATGTGTCTGTTGCTTGAACTCTGTGAAGCATTTATTTTGGGTTGCAATTTCTGAGGCTGGTAACTGTAATGAACTTATCCTCTGCAGCAAAGTTAACCTGTTAGGGTATAGGGGGCAGTATTTTCACGGCTGGATAAAAAAATGTACCCGATTTAATCTGGTTACTAATCCTACCCAGTAACTACAATATGCATATACTTATTATATATGGATAGAAAACACCCTAAAGTTTCTAAAACTGTTTGAATGGTGTCTGTGAGTATAACAGAACTCATTTGGCAGGCAAAACCCTGAGACAGATTCTGACAGGAAGTGGATACCTGATGTGTTGAATTGACTTTAAGCCTATACCATTGAAAAACAAAGGGGCTGAGGAATGTTTTGGCACTTCCTATTGCTTCCACAAGATGTCCCCAGCCTTTACAAAGTGTTTTGAGTCTTCTACAGTGAGATCTGACCGAAGAAGAGCCTTGGAACGGTGATGGCCCATTAGACACCTTGCGCGCGAGTTCATGTTGGGTACTCTCATTCCGAAACGTTTTAAAAGAGAACCCAATGGTCCGCCTTGAATTTTATTCATGTTCTGGTTAAAAAAGGCCCTAATGATTTATGCGATACAACGTTTGACATGTTTGAACGAACGTAAATATATTTTTTCCGTTCGTGAAGTGAAGTCCGGCTGGCTTAGATCATGTGCTAACAACACGGAGCTTTTTGGACATAAATGATGAGCTTTTTTGAACAAAACTACATTCGTTATGGACCTGGGATTCTTTGGAAGTGACATCTGATGAAGAGAATCAAAGGTAATGGATTATTTACATAGTATTTTCGATTTTAGATCTCTCCAACATGGCGGTTAGTCTGTATCGCAATGCGTATTTTTCTGGGCGCAGTGCTCAGATTATTGCAAAGTGTGATTCCCCAGTAAGGTTAATTTTAAATCTGGCAAGTCCATTGCGTTCAAGAGATGTAAATCTATAATTCTTTGAATGACAATATAATATTTTACCAATGTTTTCTAATATTAATTCATTATTTTGTTGTCATGACTTGACTGCCGGTATTGGAGGGAAACGATTTCCTGAACATCAGCGCCATAGTAAAACGCTGTTTTTAGATATAAATATGAACTTGATAGAACTAAAAATGCATGCATTGTCTAACATAATGTCCTAGGAGTGTCATCTGATGGAGATTGTAAAAGGTTAGTGCATAATTTTAGCTGATTTTATGGTTTTGGTGACGCCTGTCTTTGAATCGACAATACATTACACACAGCTATTGTCAATGTACTCTCCTAACATAACCTAACTTTATGCTTTCCCCGTAAAACCTTTTTGAAATCGGACAACGTGGTTAGATTAAGGAGATGTTTATCTTTCAAAGGGTGTAAGTTAGTTGTATGTTTGAGAAATTTGAATTTTGACATTTATTTGGTTTCAAATTTGCCGCTCTTGAAATGCACCTGCTGTTGATAGGGTGCGCCACGGGTGGCACGCTAACGTCCCACATAGCCCCAAGAAGTTCTGGGTCTTCCTTTCCTGTGGGCGTCCTCATGAGAGCCAGTTTCATCATAGCGCTTGATGGTTTTTGCGACTGCACTTGAAGAAATGTGAAAAGTTCTTGAAATATTCCCGAATTGACTGACCTTCATGTCTTAAAGTAATGATGGACTGTCATTTCTCTTTGCTTATTTGAGCTGTTGTTGTTATGATAAGAACTTGGTATTTCACTAAATAAGGCTATCGTCTGTATACCACCCCTCCCTTGTCACAACTCAACTGATTGTCTCAAACGCATTAGGAGGAAATTCAATTCCACAAATTTACTTTTAACCTCTCTAGGGCAGGCGGGACGAAATCGTCCCACCTAAGTAACAGCCAGTTGAATCCTGTGGCGCGTTATTCAAATACCTTAGAAATGCTATTACTTCAATTTCTCAAACATATGACAATTTTACAGCTATTTAAAGACAAGACTCTCGTTAATCTAACCACACTGTCCGATTTCAAAAAGGCTTTACAACGAAAGCAAAACATTAGATTATGTCAGCAGAGTACCCAGCCAGAAATAATCAGACACCCATTTTTCAAGCTAGCATATAATGTCACATAAACCCAAACCACAGCTAAATGCAGCACTAACCTTTGATGATCTTCATCAGATGACAATCTTAGGACATTATGTTATACAATACATGCATGTCTGTTCAATCAAGTTCATATTTATATCAAATACCAGCTTTTTACATTAGCAGGTGACTAGCATGTGACTAGCATTCCCACCGAACACTTCCAGTGAATTTACTAACAATTTACTAAATTACTCGCGATAAACGTTCACAAAAAACATAACAATTATTTTAAGAATTATAGATACAGAACTCCTCTATGCACTCGATATGTCCGATTTTAAAATAGCTTTTTGGTGAAAGCACATTTTGCAATATTCTAAGCCCGGCATCACGGGCTAGCTATTTAGACACCCAGCAAGTTTAGCACTCACCAAAGTCAGATTTACTATTAGAAAAGTTTGATTACCTTTCCTGTTCTTCGTCAGAATGCACTCCCAGGACTTCTACTTCAATAACAAATGTAGGTTTGGTCCAAAATAATCCATAGTTATGTTCCAACAGCGACGTTTTGTTCGTGCGTTCAAGACACTATCCCAATGGTAAATAACGCTCACGCACACTATCCAAGGGTGACGAAGGGTTATGCGCCCGACGCATTTCGTGACAAAAGATTTCTAAATATTTCATTCCCGTACTTCGAAGCATGTCAACCGCTGTTTAAAATCAATTTTTATGCCATTTTTCTCGTAAAAAATCGATAATATTCCGACCGGGAATCTGCAATTAGGTAAACAGCCGAAAGAAAATACAGCACGGGGTCGAATCGGGCATGCGCCTAATTCCTTTGTCCTCTTATCGGCCACTTGGCAAAGGCGATTATGTGTTTCAGCCAGAGGCTGCCTCGTCATCGTTCAACTTTTTCCCAGGCTCTGAGAGCCCATGGAAGCAGTAGGAAGTGTCACGTTACAGCTAAGATCCCCACTCTTCAATAAACAGACAAGAAGAACGACTCCTTGTCAGACAGGCCACTTCCTGCATGAAACCTTCTCAGGTTTTTGCCTGCCATATGAGTTCTGTTATACTCACAGACACCATTCAAACAGTTTTAGAAACTTTAGGGTGTTTCCTATCCAAAGCCAATAATTGTATGCATATTCTAGTTACTGGGCAGGAGTAGTAACCAGATTAAATCGGGTACGTTTTTTTATCCGGTCGTGTAAATACTGCCCCCTACCCCCAACAGGTTAACAAGGCAAACCTGTTAATTGAAATGCATTCCTGTAGCTGGTTGAGAGAATGCAAAACTGTCATCAAGGTGTATTTTTATTAGTTTAACTCTTTTTTTGGTTTAAAACATGATTCTTCATAGTTTGTCTTTACTATTATTGTACAATGTAGAAAATAGTAACAATGAGTAGGTGTGTCCAACATTTTGACTGGTAATGTACAGTGGTTCTTCCTTTAACAGTTAGGAGTTTATGCCATGACCATTTGTGGCAGATGGTGGCATTCTGTCATTGCACCACACTATCACAAGGGGGAGATAGAATGCTGATCTTTCGGTAGTCTAAACTGTGGCAATTAATGGAGGCATTTTCAGTCTGAGAGTCTCTCCTCTGTCACTAGAGTTCTGCATCAGGCAACAACAACAAAAACTGTTGGTTGTCCTGGAGTTAAGAGAGAACATGGGTAAATACAATGGGGGAAATACACTAGACATGTGGACTGATGATTATCGAAAAATAGGCACTTTGGGCTTTTGGTTTCTCTCCCTCTAAAAACAGAAATAAATCACTGTAAATAACTGCCATTATTTAAAAAAATGTAAGAATGTCTCACCCCATGATCAAGAATGGCCTTTTTCCCATTTTTCAGATTACAATCGGTTATTTGAAACAAAATCTCCAAAATATCATTATTTTTTTTAAACAAAGCGATGATTATTATTATTATTATTATTATTATTATTATTATTAACCTTGAATTATAATTATGTAAAATCCCCTTAGATATTCTCACAGATCAGATTTGCCCTAATGAAAAATGAGTAATTGGCTGAGAGTCTGGCGGCATTGGCGGAGTTGAAGAGGGCGAGGAACGACCCATGCCAGGCAAACACGCAGATGATTATTTCAACTACATTTCAGTTGCAACAAGTTCGATCGGGTTTAAATCAGGAGACCTACATGTAGAGACGAAGAAAAAAAAAATGTTTAGATATACTGTAGACCTACCATAGGCGACATGAGTCTCACTTGTGTTGAGTAATGTGCTGTTAAAGATTGCTGTACACCATCGGAACCCATCGAACTTGAAGGAGCTGGAGCAGTTTTGCCTTGAAGAATGGGCTAAAATCCCAGTGGCTAGATGTGCCTAGCTGATAGAGATTTGCAGCTGTAATTGTTGCCAAAGTCGGTTCTACAAAGTATTGACTTTGGGTCAAGTTTTCTGTTTTTGACTTATTTCTTGTTTGTTTCACAATAAAACATATTTTGCATCTTCAAAGTGGTAGGCATGTTGTGTAAATAAAATTATACAAACCCCCAAAAAATCCAATTTAATTCCAGGTTATAAGGCAACAAAATAGTAACAATGCCAAAGGGGGTGAATACTTTTGCAAGCCACTGTATAGTAGTAGATCTTTGTGGCGGAGATCTTTGTGGGCTATACTCGGCCTTGTCCCGGGATGGTATGTTGGTGGTTGGAGATATCCCTCCAGTGGTGTGGAGGCTGTGCTTTGGCAAAGTGGGTGGGGTTATATCCTACCTGTTTGGCCCTGTCCAGGGGTTTCATCGGATGGGGCCACAGTGTCTCCTGACCCCTCCTTCTCAGCCTCCAGTATTTATGCTGCAGTAGTTTATGTGTCGGGGGGGCTAGGGTCAGTCTGTCACATCTGGAGTATTTCTCTTGTCTTTTCCAGTGTCCTGTATGAATTTAAATATGCTCTCTCTAATTCTCTCTTTCTCTTTCTTTCTCTCTCTCGGAGGACCTGAGCCCTAGGACCATGTCTCAGGACTACCTGGCTTGATGACTCCTTGCTGCTCCAGTTCCAACTGTTCTGCCTGCAGCTATGGAACCCTGACCTGTTCACCGGACGTGCTACCTGTCCCAGACCTGTTGTCCCAGACCTGCTGGAACCCTGACCTATTCACCGGACGTGCTACCTGTCCCAGACCTGCTGTTTTCAACTCTCCAGAGACAGCAGGAGCGGTAGAGATACTCTCAAAGATCGGCTATGAAAAAGCCAACTGACACTTACTCTTGTGTTACTGACTTGTTGCACCCTCGACAACTACTATGATTATTACTATTTGACAATGCTGGTCATTTATGAACATTTGAACATCTAGGCCATGTGCTGTTATAATCTCCACCCGGCACAGCCAGAAGAGGACTGGCCACCCCTCATAGCCTGGTTCCTCTCTAGGTTTCTTTCTAGGTTTTGGCCTTTCTAGGGAGTTGTTCCTAGCCACCGTGCTTCTACACCTGCATTGCTTGCTGTTTGGGGTTTTAGGCTGGGTTTCTGTACAGCACTTTGAGACATCAGCTGATGTAAGAAGGGCTATATAAATACATTTGATTTGATTAGTAAAGGCCAAATTTAGTATTTGATCAAAAAAAAATTATGAATTTCTTTTATACCCAAAGGGGGTCCAAAAATGTGAAATAAAATAGCTAAATTCTCCATGATATGTTCGTCTAAAAACAATTCCATATGTTAGCTTAGTAACAATCAAATAGCTAAATGATCCATGACCATCGTAAAACAATTCCATATGTTAGCTTAGAAGTACAATAGACAAACAGATACTGTAGTAGATCAAAGCTGTGTGCTGGAAAACCTTGGTAGAGCATGGGTGGAGTAGGCATTGTGGTGCTCATGTGAATTTCCTTTCTTTTTTAGCTTCAGACCAATGCATACTTCTCGCTTAAAACATTGTTTTATGTTTTTATTTGAAGTAGGCATTATATAAGCTGCATATCAAATATATTTATTTCACTACAGAGTGATTTGGAGTTATACAGTTGGTACACAGCCATCATGGTATACATTCAGGCTGGACAAGCTCAACAGTAAATTATGGCTTCGACCCCCTCGAATCTACGGGAAGTAGAAAGGAAACTGGGACACGTACTCCCTATCACCACTGTAACATTTCATTAGATCAGCGAGTCTGGGCCCTGAATCATTTCATATGAAAATCAAATGAAGCCATTAAGGGAGTCTCCTCCACTCTTACTGAAGAGTATCCACCTCTTTCCCAGTTCCTATATAACCCCCTCTGCCCTCTACCAACATCCTTCTCTCTCACACACCTTCCTCTCTCACCTTTCTCTCACTCTCTCTCAGCCTCTCACAGAGCTGTACCAACACTGGGCAGGTGCTGCGGCCTGCCAACCAAGACCTATTAATCACGCTGCCTTATCTCAGCGCAGCCTTGCAAAATAGTTGTTTTGCTCGTCCATATTATCCCCCATAATGCTGGATAGTAATCGCAGGTGGCGTCCGAGTAGGAAACAGCAAAAAGGGGTGGGGGTTGACAGGAATATGCTCACCCATGAAGGAAGAGAGGAAAGTCAGGAACAGCATCAGCTGCGCAAAAGCCCAGCTTTGAAGATAAACCCGCCTCTGGCCTTGAGCAGACGAACAGCGAACCGAAGACCCATTCTACCCTGGAAACGAAGCCCTCGATGGCATGTCCATCTGTCTAGGCTGTGTGAATGGCTTTTGCTGCACACCCATTGACATATCCCTGCTATGTGGTACTCAAATAAAACCAGGAGGCAGTGAGTGGAGACATTATCTGGGATCTCAGCAAGCAGGTCAAAGAAAGGTTGAAAAAATTGTAATTATTCTGTTTGATGCCAGGGTGAGTTTTTCTTCCCATGCCATGGTTTTACAGTTCGTTCCATGTCTGCATAGTTCTCCATCTGGCTTGCTGGCTCCAGATGCATCCAACAGACTTTTTATACGAATGGGCCATCTGGACTAGTGTAGCAAGCTCCATTGAAGGCAAATATTATGTTATTTTGGGGCATTTTTGACAATTCGTTCAAACCTTGAATGAGTACTGAAATCATGGCACAGTTATATTGACAAGTTCATCTACAGTTGAAGTCAGAAGTTTACATACACCTTAGCCAAATACATTTAAACTCAGTTTTTCACAATTCCTGACATTTAATCCTAGTAAAAATTCCCTGTCTTAGGTCAGTTAAAATCACCACTTTATTTTAAGAATGTGAAATGTCAGAATAATAGTAGAGAGAATTATTTATTTCAGCTTGTATTTCTTTCATCACATTCCCAGTGGGTCAGAAGTTTACATACACTCAATTAGTATTTGGTAGCTGTCACGTCCTGACCAGTAAAGAGGTTATTTTATTATTATAGTATGGTCAGGGCGTGGCAGGGGGGTGTTTGTTTTGTGTGTTTTGGGTTTGATCTATGTTATCTATTTCTATGTTTTCCTTTCAAGTTCTTCTATTTCTATGTTGTGTATGTTTGGGTTGATCTCTAGTTGGAAAGAGATCAACCCAAACATACGCAAAGCACCCCCACAACATGATGCTGCCACCCGCGTGCTTCACGGTCACGGTTGGGATGATGTTCTTCGGCTTGCAAGCCTCCCCCTTTTTCCTCCAAACATAACGATGGCCATTATGGCCAAACAGTGATATTTTTGCTCCATCAGACCAGAGGACATTTCTTCAAAAAGTACAATCTTTGTCCACATGTGAAGTTGCAAACCGTAGTCTGGCTTTTTATGGCGGTTTTGGAGCAGTGGCTTCTTCCTTGCTGAGCGGCCTTTCAGGTTATGTCGATATAGGACTCATTTTACTGTGGATATAGATACTTTCGTACCTGTTACCTCCAGCATCTTCACAAGGTCCTTTGTTGTTGTTATGGGATTGATTTGCACTTTTCACACCACAGTATGTTCATCTGTAGGAGACAGAACGCGTCTCCTTCCTGAGCGGTATGATGGCTGCATTTTCCCATGGTGTTTATACTTGCGTACTATTGTTTGTACAGATGAACGTGGTACCAGGCATTTGGAAATTGCTCCCATGGATGAACTAGACTTGTGGAGGTCTACAAAATTTTTTCTGAGGTCTTGGCTGATTTCTTTTGCTTTTCCCATGATGTCAAACAAAGAGGCACTGAGTTTGAATGTAGGCCTTGAAATACATCCACAGGTACACCTCCAATTGACTGAAATGATGTCAGTTAGCCTATCAGAAGCTTCTAAAGCCATGACATCATTTTCTGGAATTTCCCGAGCTGTTTAAATGCACAGTCAACTTAGTGTATGTAAACTTCTGACACAATGGAATTGTGATACAGTGAAATAACATGTCTGTAAACAATTGTTGGAAAAATTACTTGTGTCCTGCACAAAGAGGATGTCCTAACCGATTTGCCAAAACAATTTGTGGAGTGGTTGAAAAACGAGTTTTAATGACTCCAACCTGAGTGTATTTAAACTTCCGACTTCAACTGTATGTTAGTGCAGCAGTTCCATTGAAAGCAACTAGTTTTATTTTGGGGGAAATCTATGATTTGTCCAAACCTTGAGTACAGACTCAAAAGCATGGCACTATTAAATTGGAAAGTGTCCTATCGGTAATTAGCTCAATGTTCCAGAATAGTTTAAAATAATTGTGTTTGACCTGCATACAGTGCCTTGCAAAAGTATTCGTCCCCCTTTGCGTTTCTCCTATTTTGTTGCATTACAACCTGTAATTAAATAGATTTTTGTTTCAAAAAAATTAACTGAAAAGTGGTGCGTGCATACAGTATGTATTCACCCCCTTTGCTATGAAGCCCCTAAATAAGATCTGGTGCAACCAATTTCCTTCAGAAGTCACATAATTTGTTAAATACAGTCCACCTGTGTGCAAGTGCTACATGATCTGTCACATGATCTCAATATATATATACACTTGTTCTGAAAGGCCCCAGAGTCTGCAACACCACTAAGCAAGGGGTACCACCAAGCAAGTGACACCATGAAGAACAAGGAGCTCTCCAAAACAGGTCAGGCACAAAGTTGTGGAGAAGTACAGATCAAGGCTGGGTTATAAAAAAATATGCCAAACTTTGAACATCCCACGGAGCACCATTAAATCCATTATTAAAAAATGTAAAGGATATGGCACCACAACAAACTGCCAAGAGAGGGCCGCCCACCAAAACTCACAGACCAGGCATGCAGGGCATTAATCAGAGAGGCAACAAAGAGACCAAAGATAACCCTTAAGGAGCTGCAAAGCTTCACAGCGGAGATTGGAGTATCTGTCCATAGGACCACTTTAAACCGTACACTCCACAGAGCTGGGCTTTACGGAAGAGTGGGCAGAAAAAAGTCATTGCTTAAAGAAATAAATAAGCAAACACGTTTGGTGTTCACCATAAGGCATGTGGGAGACTCCCCAAACATATGTAAGAATGTAATCTGGTCAGATGAGACTAAACTTGAGCATCATGGCCATCAAGGAAAACGCTATGTCTGGTGCAATCCCAACACATCTCATCAGCCTGAGAACACCATCCCCACAGTGAAGCATGGTGTTGGCAGCATCATGCTGTGGGGATGTTTTTCATCGGCAGGGACTGGGAAACTGGTCAGAATTGTAGGAATGATGGATGGCGCTAAATACAGGGAAATTCTTGAGGGTAACCTGTTTGTCTTCAAGAGATTTGACACTGGGATGGAGGTTCACCTTCCAGCAAGACAATGACCCAAAGCATACTGCTAAAGCAACACTCAAGTGGTTTAACAGCTTCTACTCCCAAGCCATAAGACTGCTGAACAATTAATCAAATGGCCACGGACTATTACATTGACCCCCTCCTCCATTTGTTTTGTACACTGATGCTACTCGCTGTTTATTATCTTTGCATAGTCACTTCACCCCTACCTATATGTACAAATTACCTCAACTAACCTGTAACCCCGCACACTGACTCGGTCCCGGTACCCCCTGTATATAGCCTCGTTACTGTTATGTTATTGTGTTACTTTTTATTATTTTTACTTTAGTTTATTTGATAAATATTTTCTTAACTCTTTCTTTAACTACACTGTTGGTTAAGGGATTGTAAATAAACATTTCATGGTAAGGTCTACACTTGTTTGTATTTGGCGCATGTGACAAATAAAGTTTAATTTGATAGGAAGTACCACCACCAATCAGCCTACACCATTACTATGACAACTACCGTAGCCATGTCAGCAAATGACTGACGGTCAGTCCTTTCATCCATAGCTCTGTCTATGACTTTTAGAGTGGTTACATTTCTCCAGCCCCATCTCTCAGCTTTTTACAGAAACAGGGGTAAAGAGAACGCTTTGTAACTGTTTCAACTGCTGATTGACGCCTTAATGTTAAATGGTTCCCGTGTGGCTCAGTTGGTAGAGCATGGTGTTCGCAACGCCAGGGTTGTGGGTTTGATTCCCACGGGGGACCAGTACGGACATTTTTTTTAACGAAATGTATGCATTCACTACTGTAAGTCGCTCTGGATAAGAGTGTCTGCTAAATGACTAAAATGTAAATGTAAAAATGGTCCTCTCCCTGAAAGGTGTTGCATGCCCCCATCATTTCCATAGATTTTTATCTAGTGGTGGATAAAGTTGGCTGAAGTTTGTAGTGGCTGTTTAAAGAAACTATGGATTACTGTTTCTCCTGGCCTGGACTACTTTCAGGGGGAGGAACGATCTAACATGGTAAAATACTAAAATTCCCATTTAAGCACACACACCCAACACTGTCACTGTTGCACCTATTCATTAATATAACCGGTTTGTTAACTCGAGACTCATCAAGAGGCCTTTAGTGCATCATGGCTGACTGTTTAATAATTATCTGAGGCCTCTCCCGTCACATTTAACCTTTTACGGCTAGGGGTTGCGCTAGCGGAACGTTTCGACAACATCCGGTGAAATGGCAGAGCGCAAAATTCCCAAAAAATCATTACAAATATTTAACTTTCATATATTCACAAGTGCAATACACCAAATTAAAGCTTAACTTCTTGTGAATCTAGCCACCGTGTCAGATTTCATAAAGACTTTCCAGCGAAAGCAAACCATGCTATTTTCTGAGGACAGCACCCCATCAAACAAACACAGACAATCATAATTCAACCCGCCAGGCATGACACAAAACTCAGAAGTAACGATATAATTCATGCCTTACCTTTGAAGATCTTCTTCTGTTGGCACTCCACAGTGTCCCATAAACATCATAAATGGTCCTAGATCCACATAATAAACTCATTGAAAACACTGTCACCCCAAAAAAACATCCTGGATGTTTGTCCTCGGTGTTTCGCCTGCTAAATATGTTATGTTATACTCACAGACATAATTCCAACAGTTTTAGAAACTTTAGAGTGTTTTCTATCCGAATCTACCAACTATATGCATATCCTAGCTTCTGGGCCTGAGTAGCAGGCAGTTAACTTTGGGCACGCTTTTCATTCAAAACTCCGAATGCTGCCCCCATCCCAAAAAAGTTGAAGCACTTAATTGCAATGTAACAACTGTAAAGGACTTAGGGTTATCTTGTCTTATAGGACCCTTCATACGAGACACTTTATTCCTTAATTAGTAGGCTCTCAAAATACAAGTTGGGAAGGTTGTTGGTGCTGGGACACGCTGAGCGCATGCAGCGGATTGTTTTAAAATGGGTAATAAAACTGTCCGGCAACCTCTGTTGCTTTAAACTGAAAAATTGGCAATCTCCAATTAAGTTGGGTAGATACGATTTTTGGAGCGTTAATAGCTCCAAACCACCGCACATGCAACATATCAAACACCTACACAGCAACTGGCTGCGGAGAACAGGCTGTGAGATACGGTCGGGGGCTTTATCACTAGTTTATATCGTGCTGTCGTGGCGCCCGAGCATCTCATATTAACACAGCTGGAACCGTATTGCACTTCTGTGGCGGTTGATATCGTCCCCCCTTTTTGGATCAGGGACATTATCAAGATGAGCGGCGCAGTCGTCGGACTTGACCCCTTTGAACTTGGGAGGTTGGGTTGGGGTAGCTCCTCGCTGACAAATACTTTTGGCAGCAAATTGTTGATCTGTCATCGGGAAAGAAAGCCTATTTCTCACCTTATCACAAGCGTGCATCTGAGACTTGAGAATATGTGTGTGTGTCCGTGTGCGCACGTCTGCATGTGTGTGTTTTGGAGTGTCCCTGGTTCTACGGTGGAGTGTATCAGACCTTGAATATAGGAGGAAATGGAGTTTCCACCATCTTTTTCAATAAACTGCTGGGCTGCCTGATGGAAAGATGGAGGGGGAAGAGGCTCTACAGCTTGAGTAATGAGGGGTACGTCAATGGCAGGGCGTGTACAACGCAAGGCTTGGCGTCTACCCAGATTTTGCGAGTTAGCAGTAATTGACTTAATAGTTCTTAGTTTATTCACTCAATACAGCCTTACGTACAATCTACATAGCTGACAATAACTCCTGGAAATTGGAACACAATGCCTCAAAAATCGTTTTTGACAACTTACAACTTCCACTGGAGATCGCGAAGACGCCCGGGAGAATGAAATATCGCCGAGAGGAAGTACCCGGAGGCGGCGTCGAGATCGTAAACAAAGGCGAGGGAAGCTGGGTGGCCTCCAGGCTAGGCAAAAGATAACCCCACATCGGCTTTCACTACCTTTTCCTCGCTAATGTCCGGTCACTGGTGAACAAAATGGACGAAATATGGTTAACCTGTTGAGGCCAGGGGGCAGGATCTTATCCCGGTATTGGGATTCATTGTCATGTGACCATGGCGGGGAATTCAAAACTGCAAGCGTAATCATTTCAAATAATCAAATAATCAACTATTTTCCTCCATTTGAAAGATATATCTCCTAAATCTAACCACGCTGTCCGATTTTCAGAGGCTTTACGGAGAATGCATAAAGTTAGGTTATGTGAGGAGAGTACATTGACAATAGCTGCGTGTAATGTTTAGCCAATTCAAAGAAGGGCATCAACAGACAGAAAACTAGCTAGAATTATGCACTTACCCTTGACAATCTGCATCAGATGACACTCATAGGACATTATGTTAGACAATACATGCATTTTTAGTTCCATCAAGTTCATATTTATATCCAAAAACAGCATTTACAGTCACGGTGAAATTCAGAATTTTTTTCGGCTCGAATGCTCCCAGTGAATCCAGCATTACAAATCACGGAATTACTATTCGAAAACATTGGTAAATTATAATATTGTCATTCAAAGAATAATATATTATCATCTCGTAATTGCTACCGAATGGCCAGATCTCAAAATAACTTTACTGGGAAATCACATTTTGCTATAAACTGGGTACTATGCTAACAACATAAGCTAAGCTATAAGCTAAGCTAAGCTAAGCTAAGCTATACCGTTAGCATTAGCATCATCTAATATCGATAATAACATTCTAAATATCCCCTTACCTTTGATTATCTCCATCAGAAGTTGCTGCCAGGGATCCCAGGTCCAGAACAAATGTGGTTTCTTTTGACAAAGTTCATAATTTATGTCCAAATAGTTAGCGTTCAGTAGGCTCCCACAAAATGAGGTGGGCAGTGTAAAGTCACGCCGAAAAGCTAAAAAAAACCTAGTAAATAATCTATTTATGTTTGTTCAAACATGTCAAACGTTGTTTAGCATTAATCTTTTGGTCCATTTTTAACGTGAAACATCAGTAAACATCAGTAATATTTTCACACAACCTATCAAGTGTCTAGAATAAACGATTATGACAAAGAAACTCTTCTCAGATTTATGCGCAGGCGCAAAAAATGAAGTGATGACGTGTCAACTTGTAAGCATTCTAATTCGGTCTGTATTCATGACAGATGCTTCCAACAACTTTCTAAAGATCGTTGACATCTAGTGGAAGCAGTAGGAGTTGCGAACTGAATCCTTTCTCACTATGGTATCTATAAAACAATGACACTAAATAGTACAGTCACAAAATTCTCATTTTTTTAAATCTATTTTTCACAGGTTTTTGCCTGCAATATGAGTTTTGTTATACTTACAGACACCATTCAAACTGTTTTAGAAAATTCAGAGTGTTTTCTATCCAAACCTGAACAATAATATGCATATTCTAGCTTCTGAGTTGGTGTAGGAGGCAGTTAAAAATGGGCACATATTTTTTTCCAAAATTCTCAATACTGCCCCCTGGCCTCAACAGGTTTTAAGAATCATCTCACAAAAAAGGATTATGGATTATCATGGAAACGTAGCTAAACAGCAGCGTACCTGACAATGCTATTGGGCTATAGGGGCACAACGTTTTCAGAGCTGATCATATGGCAGAGGACTCTGGTAAGACCAGAGGAGGTGGTCTGTGCATTTATGTAAACAAAACATGATGTAGAGACAGTAGCATAACCGGGAGTCACTGCTCAACCAATCTGGAGCACCTGATGATTAGGTACAGGCCTTTCTACTTGCCTCGGGAGCTTACATCCACTGTTGTTACTGCAGCCTACATCATACCTCTGGATGCTAATGCTAAACAAGAAATGAAAGAACTGCAGGTTTCTATTACAAAACAACAAACTGCACAACCTGATGGTGCTTTTATTGTTGCAGGGATTTTAACCACTCAAATCCGAAAACTGTTTTTCCCAAATTCCACCGAAATGTCTCCTGCCGTACGTGTATATTCCAGAGGCTTACAAAACCATTCCCCTCCCCCACCTGGGACAGTCTGATCACCTTTCACTGTTCCTACTCCAAGTTTTTACCCCTCATTAAACACGTGAAACCATCAGTGAGGACAGTCAAAGTGTGGCCAGAGGGGTCAGACTCATTAATACAGCACCAGTTTCAACACACAGACTGGAGATTGTTTGCCACTCTGGCCAACTTTGACTGCCATACGGACATTGAAACATATGCTTCTTCCGTTCTGGATTACATCAACATCTGCATCAACAATGTCACCATCCATAAACTAATAAAGACCTTCCCCAACCAGAAGACTTGGATGAACAGAGAGGTCCAACTACTGCTAAAGGCAAGTGACGCTGCTTTTAGATCCGGTGATGCGGAAGCCTACAGCTCATCCATGGCCAACCTGAAAAAGGGCATAAAGATAACCACAAACTGCAGATTGAGGAGCACTTCAACAACAACTCCAACCCTCGGTGCATGTGGCAGGGCACCCAAGCCATCAGACTATCGGCCAAAAAAACCTATCCCCACAGCCAGCGACGTCTCCATCGCCGATTAGTGAAACAGGTTTTATGCTCACTTCCACAGGAACAACAAAGATCCAGCCATCAAAGCTGAGCTCCCCCCAGACAACCTCTCCTCAGACTATCCATCACAGATGTGTTGTCTACACTGAGTAGGGTGAATGCACGTGAGGCTTCTGGTCCTGATGGCGTCCCCGGTCGTGTGCTCAGAGCATGTGCTGGGCAGCTGGCCAAGGTTTTCACTGACATTGTCAACCTGTCACTGGCCCAGGCCCAGGCGGTTGTCCCAGGCCCAGGCGGTTGTCCCCACGTGCTTCAAGACCACAACCATTGTTCCAGTGCCGAAGCAGTTGACCGCATCAAGCCTGAATGACTTGCGAGCTGTTGCCCCCACGATCATGAAGTGCTTCAAAAGACTGGTTTTGGCCTACCTTAAGTCCTGCCTCCCTCCAACACTGGATCCCCACCAGTTTGCCTACCGACTGAACAGGGCTACAGAGGATGCCATCTCCACAGCTTTACCTCTGCCCTGACCCACCTGGACAAAACCAACACCTATGTGAGAATGCTGTTCATAGACTTTAGCTCAGCATTCAACACAGTCGTTCCCTCTAGGCTGGTCACCAAACTCCATGACCTAGGGATCAGCCCCTCTCTCTGTACCTGGACTTTGGACTTCCTAACCAACAGACCCCAGTCTGTTAGGTTAGACAACTTCACCTCCTCAACCCTGAACCTGAACACCGGTGTGCCTCCTAGACTCCCTCTTCACCTACGACTGCGTTCCAACACCATTGTCAAGTTCGCAGATGACACCACGGTGGTAGGCCTGATCAGTGACAATGATGAGTCAGCCTACAGGGAGGAGGTCAAGCACCTGGCTGCATGGTGTGCTGACAACAACCTGGCCCTTAATGCAAAGAAAACCAAGGAGCTCATTGTGGATTACAGGAAGTCTAAAAGCTGCAGCCACGCCCCAGTTTTCATTGATGGCACTGAGGTGGAGCGCGTGCACAGCTTCAAATTCCTGGGTGTCTACATCTCCAATGACCTCTCCTGGACCCACAACACCTCAACCTTGGTCAAAATGGCGCAGCAGCACCTGTACTTTTTGAGGAGGCTGAAGAAGGCCCACTTGTCTCCCAAGATCCTGGTGAACTTTTACAGCTGCACGGTCGAGAGCATCCTGACTAACTGCGCCACAGTGTGATTTGGCGGATGCTCCGTGGCCAACCGGAAGACCCTGCAACGGGTGGTGAAAACCGCGCAGCACATCACAGGTGCCAAGCTCCCTGCCATTGTATACCTCCAGTGCAAGCGTGGTCTGCATAGGGCACCGTCAGGAACCCTTCACATCCATGCCACAAACTGTTTGCCCTCCTACCATCAGGCAAGCGGTACAGGTCTCTGTTCCCAAACTAGCAGGCTCAAGAACAGTTTATTTCCAGCTACTGTAACCCTGCTGAACTCTGTGACACGGCACTAGCCATATCCACCTGCCTGCTTAGTACTGCCTCTCAGGGACGTTGTTGCACTATTCTCTTTGCACTCTTCACAGTACTACTGGACTCTGACATTGCTTTGCAAAGTCTGATTAAGGACATTATTCATTTGTACACCTCGGAAACCTCATTGCTGCTATCCCTGTATTTCAGTTGCGTGCCTCCTTTCAATTTGTACTTAATTTTTTGTACTCCTTTATTTGCCCTTCTGGTCAGATGCTAACTGCATTTTGTTGTACTGTACTTGTACTTCTTCAATGAAAATAAAGTTGAATCTAAATGATATTCTACACTGAGTGTACAAAACATTTGGAACACCTGCTCTTTCCATTACATAGACTGACCACTCGAATCCAGGTGAAAGCTACACTGAGTGTACAAAACATTAGGAACACCTTCCTAATATTGAGTTTCATACCCCCCTGCCCTCAGAACAGCCTCAATTCGTTGGGGTATGGACTCTAGAAGGTGTTGAAAGTGTTCCACAGGGATGCTGGCCCATGTTAACTCCAATGCTTCCCACAGTTGTGTCAAGTTGGTTGGATGTCCTTTGGGTGGTGGACCATTCTTGATACACTCGGGAAACTGTTGAGCGTAAAGAATCCAGCAACGTTGCAGTTCTTGACAGACTCAAAGAAGTGTGCCTGGAACCTACTACCATATCCTGTTCAAAGGTACTTAAATATGTTGTCTCACCCACTCACCCTCTGAATGGCACACACACAATCCATGTCTCAATTGTCTCGAGGCTTAAAAATCATTCTTTAACCTGTCTCCTCCCTTTCATCTACACTGATTTGAAGTGGATTTAACAAGTGACATCAATAAGGGATCATAGCTTTCACCTGGATTCACCTGTTTTGTACACTGTGCATGTTAATATAGGCAGCCTTTAATTGAGTGAGCAGTACTGCATGCTTACTCCTTTCTCATTTTCAATCTTAAAGCAAACTTCACATACGTACTTTAATAAATATTGTGTCTGGGGGATGGACGTCTTGTCTCTGCGGCGGTGTAATAAAATCGAGACATGTTCTTGTCTGTCTGAGTTCTACAACACCACAAGGAATAAAGACCATTATTCCACGAAGGCAAAGAAGTAAACTTGCTTCAAAAAGGCGAAGAAGAAGTGAACTTTACATTTTCTGTTTCCTTCCTCTCATATCCTCCCAGACATCTCCATTAATTGGCAGGGAGGCTGATCCTCCGCTGGTCTTCAGTGTGCCTCCACTGCTCCGCTGTCTGCAGAGTTATAAAATGAGCTGGGCTGGCTTGTTCTTTCTTTCTCTTTCTCCACATCCCTCCTTCTCCTCCCCTTTGAAACACAAGCAGGAGCATATTAAAAGGGACATGCACACTGAGACGGCCAGCTAATTTGTGGCCTGCGCCCAGTGGGACTCGAACGCCATGGTGTAAAGCAGCGGGGCCTTCAACATTAAAGACTGAGTTGCACGGGGATGTGTTAGGAAGACGTGCACCTAAAAATCCTCCTTCCTTAGTTTGTTAACCAAACATTCCACCCCGATATAGCCCCGTGGGCCGGGTCAGTGCGGACCAGCAGATAATGAAGTCATTAGAATGAGCCGAGATTCGTCATCAGTAAGTCACACTTGTTATGGGCCCAGTCTGCTTCGAGATGTAGTGGCCGCAGAAGGACAGGCAAGTTGATGTTTATTGTCATGAATTTTGCCCTGGATGCAGAACTGAGTGATTTACGCTTGTTGGGCCATCTGCAAAGTAAAAATTGGTTATATTGAAAAAATGCATGTTTTTTCTTTTACATTTTTGGTCTTAATTTAAGGTTAGGGTTAGGCATTAGGGTTAACAGTGGGATTAAGGTAAGGGTTAAGTTTAGTTAGTGACCACTCTGCAGCACTGCCTCCAGAACAAGATTAATGATGAAAAATGCTAATGTACAACTGGGTTTTCAAAGTGTGATTGCTGATTTGCCCTGTCAATTATTTCTAATGTCCATCCCTCCCCTCATTTAGCTAGGGTTAAACCTTTCTGTCGGTTCACAAAGGCCTGATTATCAATTTACTTTGTGCTGACGTTATTCTTGTTACATACATTAGGGTAATAGGGTTAATATTTAAAATTCAGTCAATTTACCCTCATATGACGTATTATGCTCATGGCAAAAATCAGAAGTTGAGTAACAATGAATTTACCTTTTTCCTCATTTTAGGCTGAAATCACTATCTAATGAAAAAGCTTGAGTGGAAAACTTTTTTTTCCTCACCAACAGAGAACAACATTGTTCGACAACACCCTTTGAATAATCCCTAACCCTCAGTTTATGTCTTGCCCCTCGTAACTCTCCATTCCTCAAATTCTACAATACTGTATCTAAAAATATCTTGGTTTTATCTACAAAACGCTGTCTTGTTTAAAACTGCATTTTTCAGATTTTCATTTCAGAGCAAACAACAATGTGTTATGCCAAGACAAAGGACAGAAGAAGAGAAACAATGAAACAAGACGGCGTGGAGTTTTACCATAGTCTTCACACCTTGTAATGGCACAGGTAAGAACAACGAGTCGGTAAGGACAGGTCCCTATGAAGAATGACGCCGCAAATAAATGAATGAATACATTTCCTGCGTGGTGGCTAGACTGCAAATGATCCTTTGGAGAAAAGCTGAATCACACACACAGTACTGATGGCCTCGGGTTTGGGAAATATGTCCATGTCATTTCTGTGCACAGACTGCACTGTGCCGGTATATTACCCACTGCCTTGTTTTACCCCAGAGGAGGTGTGGATGTGTTCAGAATGCACTGTAGGATACATTTTTATGCTCTGATTCTATACTTCAGTGAACTTCAACACATAAAATCTAGAAATCTGAAACTTGCCTTTTTTCTATGGTTGGTCACATATGAGAATCCAGTGTTTACCTTTTACACTGAAACAGACCTGGGAACAAGGTCAGAACCACCTTTTGGATTGGGGTTGCATTCCTGGGTGACAACCCATTTATAAATACGTGATAGGGTCGGTTTCCCAAACCCAGAATAAGCTTACTCCTCCAGGACAAGGGGAAGAAAAATGGTAATGCAATTACATAGTTAATACCAATTAACGACTTATGTAACAGTTATAACTGTGAAACTTGTACAATGTATGGATTATTGTCTGTCTAGGCCATCCATCGTCCAATCCTCAGTTTTTCACTCATTCTCAATTTGAACCCATGATGTTATATTTTATGTGCAAGCAATTTGCAAACCAGTTAGCTATAAGAAGAGTCACACAACATCTAGCACATTTTGTACATTTCATATTGCATAATCATATAACCTCGGCGTTGTACCATTCAATGACCATTTTTTTTATTAACTGTCTAAATGTATTTCACTTCATTGTTTGGCAACTCTGACAGTTGTCATTCAAAAGCAACATTCCCAGAGGGGACCTTATATTTTTTTCTAACATAATTGAAATGTTTTGTGACAATCACTTCATCCAAGTGAAGCCGCAACACAAAGACAGGTATCGATCCCAGAGTTAAGCTGTCCAATGTTTTGGGGGAGACTCTCTGGAAAGCAACATTAATGAGATTGCTTCCCCCCCATTTTCTTACTGTTGATTCATTGGTATGGGCCCAGAAACAGAGACATTGGAGATGTGCTTTGGTAAGTGTGGTTTAGCATCACAATCGATAAGACAACAGAGCTTTTCTTGAGAGCTCTGGCTCTCTGGAGAAAACAAAATCGGATTTAGAGCAAATGCAGGAAAGCTGGTATATTGAGATCTAATCAAATCTCAAACACAAGGCCCTGTCTATTGACTAGATTCTCAAGGTAGAATTAACCAGTGTTTGCCTTGTTAGGAGACTGTCTGAAGGGAAAATGTAAAATATGGGGGGGGGGGGGGGGGGGGGGGCGGAAAACAGGTATCTCTCTACTTATCATTCATAGGATGCATTCGCTCACGGAAGCAGATCACATCTGGCTAGAACCAACATATCCACTCGTTTTTTTAATCACGTACAATGTACGGGTGTTGACATTATCAGGGAGATATGGAGCCAGACTATGAATGTGGGAATAGGGTCATTTACCAGAACATGCCCATCATAAAACATTAATTACTGACAGTATCAGGCCAGGATCTGCTCATGGATATCTATTTTCACAAAGTCATTCATGGAATAATTGAGTGACTTCCCAATCCCAGAGCACAAATATATTGTGGGTTACTATCATTCAAAGACAGAATATAATATAGTATAATCCTTCTTGATCTAAATAGCTTTCTGCTAGTGTTTGTTCTATCTAAGAAGGCCAGTCCTGTAATAAGTTATGGTGTTGTATGTTTAGGTGCACTGTAGTACTTTATTATACTACAATATGGCATGATGTGATATTGTATGGTAACGCATAGAATGGTTTATGAACTGATACGCAAAACGACGCCAGATTCAAAACTTTTCATTTTTCCATTTAAATTTTTCCACAAAATTCTTGCAACCAATGGAATGTTATTTATATGGGGGATACAACCTTCCCAGCTCTGCAGATTTTGCTGCGAAGATACAGAATTATTCGATCATTTGTTTTGGTACTGTCCATACGTAGCTTGTTTTTAGTCACAGGTCCAGGAATGGCTGAAGAATTGCAATGTTTAACTCGGAGCTAACCCTGCAGACACTGTAGCACTACTGGGCGATCTGAAAAGTCATAGTCAATCGATCAATAATATAATAATACTTTTAGCAAAAATGTTAATTTTCAATTTACAACCTGTAGAAACAATGAGAATATATATTTGCAAAATAATATATCGGTGATCGAAAGTGATGCAGACAATTACATTGATGTAAGCTACAATCTATCTGCAATATTAAAGCTGATCTACCCCCTACAACAACAAAACAATTGCATAATATGATATGGGTACTGTTTGAGGTGTCCTAGTAAAATTAAATTGTGTGTGTGTGTGTGTGGCAGCCCAATAGTGTCTCTCGGGAGTCCACAGTGCTGAAGAGCTTTCTTCATATGTTTGTCCCTCCGGTGTCAGGCAATGCAGCCTTGCTACTTGTTACAGAACTCCCGCAGTGCTGCAAATTGTCTTCCCCTCCCTTTCCAGTCTCTATAACCCAACCTCTCGCAAACACTTGCCACATTAAAGGGCCAATCTGCAGTTGCTACACCCATTTTTGGACATATAAATTAATCATATGAACCCATTGATTCTTGAAGAATATAACTTTATATATGCCTCTGATTTCATACCCCATCATAACCTTTGTTTTACTCCAATGTTTTACTCATGTTCAGAACCCTTGTTTTACTCCAGAAGCTTGTTTAATTCTAATGTTTGTAAACAAGGTAAATGCAAACAAACACTATATAGCCTCAAAACATGGTTAAAACTATAATTTTGATATCATGGATGCAGTTCTTACATTCTTAGCTCTGTCTATGAATTTGAGAGTGGTTACATTTCTGCAACACCATCCCTCAGTTTTTTACCGAAACAGGTGCAGGGAGGACAATTTGTTATTGTTTCAACTGCTGATTGCTGCTTTAACCTCCAACTCTTCCCCCCTTAATCTGTGGCCGTGTCCCCTCCTAAATTCGCTCACTTTGCCGGCTCTCCAGAATTTTGCTAGAAACAGGAGAGACCTTTAATTAAGTAGTCTCTCCAGGGAATGGCTGTATCCCGGGCTCTAATGAGAGCACAGGGGACTGGCTTCATTATCTCTCCCCCAATCCTCTCCTGGGCTTTCTCTCTCTCTCTCGCTCTCCTGTTCCAGGGACAGGCTGGCAGTCTGGTCCCACTCTCCTCCACAGACAAGCATTGTTGGATAGCCCCCATCCCAGGGGTAGAACAACGGCAAATAGTTTACGAACCAGTGGAGGCTATACACCACAACAACAGAAGCTCACTAGGAAATGCAGCACCCAAACGTATTCTTAGAAATGTACTTTAATTGCTTGCTTGTAGTGCATTCGTGCCCAAGACCACAATCGACAAGTGTGCATTCAAATATAGAAAATGGAGATACCTTAATGACAAAATCACAATGTCAACAGCTATATACTTTAAAGCTGCTAACTCACAGATTAAAGGTTGGATTCTATCCGCATCGCGTAAGTATCGCAGAAGATCTGTTTTATAATGTAAATGTAATTTCCGATTGCGCTGACATATGCAGCGTTTACCATGAATGCAGGGAACATGTCACGACTTCCGCCGAAGTCGATGCCTCTCCTTGTTCGGGTGGCAGTCGGCGTCGCAGGTCTTCTAGCCATCATAGATCTACTTTTCAATTTCCATTTGTTTTGTCTTGTCTTCCCACACACCTGGTTTCAATTCCATCATTACATGTTGTGTATTTAACCCTCTGTTCCCTCCATGTCCTTGTCCGGAATTGTTTGTTGTAAGCGCATGTGCACGTTATCTGGTGCGTGACGGGTTTTGTTACCCATTGATTGTTTGTTCTATTTTCCGATGGTTTTTATTATTAAACTGCTCCATTGGAACACAGTTTTTGCTCTCCTGCGCCTGACTTCTCTGCTGCCAGTATGCACCCTTTACAGAACATTGCCTTCAAATGTTTATAGACCTATAACGTGGGTTATCCGCAATACAGATTGAATCCAGCCAGCCCTGAGAGTGCACCCACAGTAAGATAGGAGCTCAAGTAGCAACACAACATTAACTATTGACTTGTGTTGGGAGGGAGGGAGGCTCATTAAAATATTCCCCTAGGTTACCAATCAAAGGAGTCCATAGCTCTGGGATTTGGCATCGCAAACTCACGGGGTTTCGCCATCGTGGATCGCACTCGTCTCCCGCGGTCCTTTCTCTCTCCCAGCCCTCCCCATCTCTCTCTAACCATCCCACTCCTTCGTGGCCCCTGGCAAAGGCTGTTTATTGCTCTTTCCGATTGAAGTTTGTCTGCTATCGCAATCAACCCTCCGAAACAGGTCCCTCTGGTAGACCTCGTCCGGGTTATGTAACTCTGTGTCGGCTATAACCTGAGGGGGAGTTCATGTGGTCACAGAGGAGTAGATGAGGAAGGTTGTGTCCATCACTCATTAAGTGAAGTTAACTCAAAGTTAATAAGTGATACTCACAGGAAGTTGGAAGAAATCGGGAATAACCTGCTGTAGGGGAAGCATTTTAGAATGGAACAATGTTAGTAGTTTATAGTGGAATGGTACGATTTGTCCGGTGTGGCTATGCTTTTTATGAGAAATACACAATTAAATGAATATACATTATCACATTGTAAATGTACATTATGGTCTAACAAATCATTTACGTGATATGACGTGACAATAATAAATGTACCTTACCTTATTTCAAAATGTTCACATAAATAATAGACAAACATTGCTTCAGCTGCATAACATTCAAAAACACTTTGAAGACTCTTCTTCCTTCATATTGATTCTTCATACTGATAATTTAGTCATTGACTGAACTTTGCCTTAGATATTCAGTGTCTCTGAAGCGATATTACATCTCGCCAACAATCAACGGGGTGCACATCTAACCTATACCCTTCAATGCAGAGGATTTCAGTAAGCAAGTTTGCACAAAACAGTACTCTGACAGTACCCCTCAGTTTGTTCACACAAGAGATTTGTGATTTCCCCTTGGTGACACAACAACACAGAGGACATAGATGACAAACAAAGCGTCTCAGTTGTCAAGTGATCGCACCCGTCCTTTTGTGTTGACTGTTGGTGCTACGCGCCACATAATGCTACAAAGGTTTTCTGCTTCACAGTCTGTTGGCTAATTGCATCAAAGAGTTTGGCAACTGCGTTGTCTCGGCGTCTGCATTTGTTCAAACATCAAGGGGAACAACTCACGTTGGAACGACAGGCAGATAGCATCTAGCGAGGTCTACTGTGGGAATCAAAGTGTGACAGTGTTTATTCCCATAAACAAACACAAACTGACACTGACTGCTGACGGGGAATTTGCTAAATTCCACTCTGGCACTTCGTCGCTAAACCTTCTCCAACAACAGGCCAGTAAAGACTGCTCTGAATAGAGTTCACTGAGAGAGGAGAAACGAGGGGGGAAAACCCTCCATGGTTCAGGCAGTTGGCCGAGCACACATCAAGTCTAAGGGAACACCTCAGCTGCAGACATGGTCAGTGGTAGAGGGACACGATTGCTTTCTGTCTGCTCGCCCAACCATGTGACATGATTTATGTCCGAAACAAACAGAGTTAAATGTCCTGCTCCAACTAACCAGACGACCGACCAACCACAAGTCCCTACTGTTCCCCAACTGTCCTCCTTCAGCCCCTCTCCGACTACCTCCACCACCCTGGCCCTCCAAGGCTGCTGCTGATGAACGACAAAATGAACGACAGAATGGGAGGGAGGGATGGATGGAGAGTGTCACTTTTCATTTCCAACATTGGGGTAAGGGTGGGGCTAGGCGACAGCTATAAGAGGAGGGGAGAAGAGAGACGAGAGGGGCATAGTGTGGGATGTCAGGGTTGATGTCTTCAGGTGGGGACCTGATAGCATCTGGCAGACCCCAGGCCACAAGAGAAAAAAAATGGTACTGCCCTGGTACTTGGGCGCCCAGAGTTATAGAACACAGAGAAAATGAGAGCACAGTGTTCCCTTTGGCAGATAATATGTTCCTAGTTTGGGAGAAGCATCTGGACAATGCTGTCCCATGAGCCCCGTAGCTTGGCAACTCTCTCGGCCCACAGTGACAATAACAACGTTCCCCAAACCAACATCAGTAAAATAACGGTGTCCAATGCAATGTCCACAGTATTGGGATAAAAATAGGAAGCAGGCCAGGAACAGTGACAACATGCTATGAGTAGTGGTGTTCCGTGCTGGGGCCTCGTGTGTGTGTGTGAGTGTGTGTGTGTGTGTGTGTGTGTGAGTGAGTGAGTGAGTGAGTTAGTGAGTAAATGTGTGTGTGTGTGTGTGTGTGTGTGAGAGAGATCGGGACAGCTTGGATCAGACCGAGGGAACAACACAGCTGTCCCACTCAGGCTGAGCAACACAAACTATAGGTCAGAGAGGAGACCCTTGGGACAGCTTTGAGAAATCCACGCAAGATCTTAAAACAAATGCAATCAGATGTCCTAGCATTAATGGGCTCCTCTCAGGTGCGTATTCCATTAAGTTAGACATCTGTAGCCCCATCTGGCCTTCGCTCGCCGTATAACAAGTAAAGCCTTCGCAAATATAAGCGCATACATTTTTTTTACCTAATTCCTTAATGAGGTAGTTAAATAGGATATTCTGATTCTCCAATTAGGGCATCTCCCTCAACTGTCAGACTAGTCATTAATTGTGTACTGAAACTAGAGCCTGAATTCAACTTGTTACACTTTGTGGATGATGAGAACAGGCTTCGTTGTAAATTAACCTCTATTTCTTTAAGATGTATTTTTTTTACATGTTATTTGTTTGCGTGCCTTTTCATTCATTCATTGACATGCAGTATATGTAACTTCAGTACATACTGGTTTGTCATATTTCCTACACCCCTAACTGTATATACAGTAGTTAACAAAAGAGACATACATGACTAGTCTTTTTTTTGCGGTGGAGATTAACACCAGTCTCAACGTCAACAGTGAAGAGGAGACTCCGGGATGCTGGCCTTCTAGGCAGAGTTAAAAAGAAAAAGCCATATCTCAGACTGGCCAATAAAAACAAAAGATTAAGATGGGAGAAAAAAAACAGACACTGGACAGAGGAATTCTGCCTAGAAGGCCAGCAACCTGGAGTCGCCTCTTCACTGTTGACGTTGAGACTGGTGTTTTGCGTGTACTATTTAATGAAGCTGCCAGTTGAGGACTTGTGAGGCATCTGTTTCTCAAACTAGTCACTCTAATGTACTTGTCCTCTTGCTCAGTTGTGCACTGTGGCCTCCCACTCCTCTTTCTATTCTGGTTAGTGCCAGTTTGTGCTGTTCTGTGAAGGGTGTAGTACACAGCTTAGTACGAGATCTTCAGTTTCAGGGCAATTTCTCACATGGAATAGCTTTCATTTCTCAGAACAAGAACATACTGACGAGTTTCAGAAGAAAGTGCTTTGTTTCTGGCCATTTTGAGCCTGTAATCAAACCCATAAATGCTGATGCTCCAGATCCTCAACTAGTCTAAAGATGGCCAGTTGTTTTTCTTCTTTATTCAGAACAACAGTTTTCAGCTGTGTGAACATAATAGCAAAAGGGTTTTCTAATGATAAGTTAGCCTTTTAAATTGATTAACTTGGATTAGCTAACAATGTGCTATTGGAACACAGGTGTGATGGTTGCTGATAATGGGCTTCTGTACGCCTATGTAGATATTTGATTATAAATCAGCCGTTTCCCGTTACAATAGTCATTTACAACATTAACAATGTCTACACTGGGTTTCTGATCAATTTGATGTTATTTGAATGGACAAACAATTTGCTTTTCTTTCAAAGACAAATACATGTCTAAATGACCCTAATCTTTTGGTAGTTTATGTTTAAAGTCGCTTTTGGGGGTTTGGAGAGTAATGCTATTCTTATACTATTATGACAAGTCAATTCATTCTACATTTAAAGATCTATTAGTCTTTTGAATTTATATAGTACATTTTTGCAGGTAAGTAAATGGAATTGTAAACTTTTACATGGTATTATGTTCCTTTTCATCCACACATCACATAGAGAAGGCATTGCATCCTTGAAAAGACAAAATGGTTGTCACCTAAAAGGACATTGTTCAGGATCACTGCATCCGATTTTCCTCTGAAACCAAGCAGACATGCTATTTGAGTCTACCTCATTCATCAAATTTTGAGTGCTTGTTTGTGAATGGGTGTCCAGCTGTTGGGTGCACTGACGGGATCTGTGTGACGTTTATGTATCCTTGTCCATTATCAAATGGTTTATCTGTCAACTACCCTATAAGTTGCTTGCTGCCTTTCCTTTAATATCCTTCAATTTGATTGAATATAAGAAGGGCAACTAAGTCAGGTAAACTAAGGTCAGGGTTTTGCATTCGCAATGATCATTAAGACTATGTGACAATGATGGTGGTAGCAGGTTAACAAGGACTCAGACACCAGTATTTCAAATTATCTTCAATTATTTTAATATTCGTTGACCATTCTGAAGTTTGGGGAATGCAATAGCATTCATAGCAGAGAGAGTATCCGAGTTCAGCCACACACTCCAGGGTGAAGTTTGCTTTAGGTCAATATCTAGGATCAGCTTTACCTCCCCCACTCCTAACATTGGGGGAAAACGCAAAACTGACCCAAGATCAGCATCTCAAGGCAACTTCACCCTACTCCCAGCGCCTTTTGCTGAGCAGCTTCTGACTCTCACAGCTTTTAGTTTCCTGTCCATGGCGCTCAAGCGTCTTCCGACTTTTACTGGTTTTAGTTCCAGGTCTATGGAGCTGAAGCATTTTTTACGCTTTTGTGTAAAAAATTGCACAATAATCTCTCCTTTCTCCTGAAGTGTGCACTTGTTCACTGCCAAGGCAGCAGCTACTCTTCCTGGGGTATGGCAAAGTTAAGGCAGTCATACAATTTTAAAAACAATAAAATACATTCATTACAGAATTCACAACACACTAAGTGTGTGCCCTGAGGCACATACTCCACTACCACATACAGTTGAAGTGGTAATTTTACATACACCTTAGCCAAATACATTTAAACTCAGTTTTTCAACAATTCCTGACATTTAATCCTAGTAAAAATTCCCTGTTTTAGGTCAGTTAGGATCACCACTTTATTTTAAGAATGTGAAATGTCAGAATAATAGTATAGAAAATGATTTATTTCAGCTTGTATTTCTTTCATCACATTCCTAGTGGGTCAGAAGTGTTCATACACACAATTAGTATTTGGTAGCATTGCCTTTAAATTGCTTAACTTGGGCCAAACTTTTCTGGTAGCCTTCCACAAGCTTCCCACAATAAGTTGGGTGAATTTTGGCCCATTCCTCCTGACAGAGCTGGTGTAACTGAGTCAGGTTTGTAGGCCTACTTGCTCGCACACACGTTTTCAGTTCTACCCACAAATTTTCTATAGGATTGAGGTCAGGGCTTTGTGATGGCCACTCCAATACCTTGACTTTGTTGTCCTTAAGCCATTTTGCCACAAATTTGGAAGTATGCTTGAGGTCATTGTCCATTTGGAAAACCCATTTGCGACCAAGCTTTAACTTCCTGGCTGATTTCTTGAGATGTTGCAAAGCACCCACACAACATGATCCTGCCACCCCAGTGCTTCACGGTTGGGATGATGTTCTTCGGGTTGCAAGCCTCCCTCTTTTTCCTCCAAACATAACAATGGTCATTATGGACCAAAAGTTAAATTTTTGTTTCATCAGATCAGAGGACATTTCTCCAAAAAGTACAATCTTTGTTTCCATTATTCAGTTGCACACTGTAGACTGGCTTTTTTTATGGCGGTTTTGGAGAGGTGGCTTCTTCCTTGCTGAGCGGTCTTTCAGGTTATGTCGATATAGGACTCGTTTACTGTGGATATAGATACTTTTGTACCTGTTTCCTCTAGCATCTTCACAATGTCCTTTGCTGTTGTTATGGGATTGATTTGCACTTTTCGCACCACAGTACGTCCATCTCTAGGAGACATAACGCATCTCCTTCCTGAGCGTTATGACGGCTGCGTGGTCCCATGGTGTTTATACTTGAGTACTATTGTTTGTACAGATGAACGTGGAACCTTCAGGCGTTTGTAAATTGCTCCCAAGGATGAACCAGACTTGTGGAGGTCTACAATTTTTTTCTGAGGTCTTGGCTGATTTCTTTTAATTTTTCCCGTGATGTCAAGCAAAGAGGCCCTGAGTTTGAAGGTAGGCCTTGAAATACATCCACAGTTACACCTCCAATTGACACAAATTATGTCAATTAGCCTATCAAAACCTTCTAAAGTCATGACATCATTTTCTGGAATTTCCCGAGCTGTTTAAAGGCACAGTCAACTTAGTGTATGTAACCTTCTGACCCACTGGAATTGTGATACAGTGAAATAATCTGTCTGTAAACAATTGTTGGAAAAATTACTTGTGTCATGTACAAAGTAGATGTCCTAACCGACTTGTCAAAACTGTACTTGTGTGTATAGTGCATATGTTAACATGTGTGTGTGTATGCATGTGTCTGTGCCTGTGTTTGTGTTGCTTCACAGTCCCCGCTGTTCCATAAGGTGTTTTTTTATTTGTTTTTAAAATTTTACTGTTTGCATCAGTTACCTTATGTGGAATAGAGTTCCATGTAGTCATGGCTCTATGTAGTACTCTGTGCCTCCCATAGTCTGTTTTGGATATGGGGACTGTGTAGAGACCTCTGTTGGCATGTTTTGTGGGGTATGCATGGGTGTCTGAGCTGTGTGCTAGTCGTATAAACAGACAGCTCGGTGCTTTCAACATGTCAATACCTCTCACAAATACAAGTAGTGATGAAGGCAATCTCTAGTCTACTTTGAGCCAGGAGAGATTGGCATGCATATTATTCGTGTTTGCTCTCTGTGTTCATCCAAGGGCCAGCCATGCTGTCCTGTTCTGAGCCAATTGCAATTTTCCTAAGTCCCTTTTGTGGCACCTGACCACACGACTGAACAGTAGTCCAGGTGCGACAAAACTAGAGCATGTAGGACCTGCCTTGTTGGTAGTGCTGTTAAGAAGGTAGAGCAACGCTTCATTATGGACAGACTTCTCGCATCTTAGCTACTGTTGTATCAATATGTTTTGACCATAACAGTTTACAATCCAGGATTACTCCAAGCAGTTTAGGCACCTCAACTTGCTCAATTTCCACGTTATTTAGTACAAGATTTAGTTGAGGTTTAGTGAATGATTTGTCCCAAATACAATGCTTTTCGTTTTGAAATATTTAGGACTAACTTACTCACTGTGTCATCGAATGTATTGTCTAAGTGAGTTTCTGAGATAGTCAGAATATGAATGTCGTCTGTTACTTGCAAGATATTAATTTCATGAACCTTTTTTCTTAAGGTACATATGTTAACCTCTCTGGGCCAGTGGGACGCTTGCTACTCAACAGCCAGTGGAATCCCGTGGCTCAAATACCTTAGAAATGCTATTACTTCAATTTCTCAAACATATGACTATTTTAAAGCATTTTAAAGACAAGACTCTCGTTAATCTAACCACACTGTCCGATTTCAAAAAATCAAACAATTATATGCATATTCTAGTTACTGGGCAGGAGTAGTAACCAGATTAAATCGGGTACGTTTTTTATCCGGCCATGCAAATACTGCCCCCTATCCCCAACAGGTTAAAGTGGTCCTATGGACAGATACTCCAATCTCCGCTGTGGAGCTTTGCAGCTTATTCAGGGTTATCTTTGGTCTCTTTGTTGCCTCTCTAATTTATGCCCTCCTTGCCTGGTTCGTGAGTTTTGGTGGGCAGCCTTCTCTTGGCAGGTTTGTTGTGGTGCCATATTCTTTCCATTTTCTAATAATGGATTGAATGGTGCTCTGTGGGATGTTCAAAGTTTAAGATGGTTTTTTTTATAACCCAACCCTGATCTCTACTCCTCCAGAACTTTGTCCCTGACCTGTTTGGAGAGCTCCTTGATCTTCATGGTGCCACTTGCTTGGTTGTGCCCCTTGCTTAGTGTCGTTGCAGACTCTGGGGACTTTCAGAAACAGGTCTATATATACTGAGATCATGTGACACTTAGATTGCATACAGGTGGGACTTTATTTAGCTAATTATGTGACTTCTGAAGGTAATTGGTTGCACCTGATCTTATTTAGGGGCTTCATAGCAAAGGGGGTGAATACATATGCACACACCACTTTTCAAATCTATTTTTATTTTTTGAAACAAGTAATTTTTTAATTTCACTTCACCAATTTGGACTATTTGGTGTATGTCCATTACATGAAATTCAATTCCATTTAAATTACAGGTTGTAACGCAACAAAATAGGAAAAACGCAAAAGGGGATGAATCATTTTGCAAGGCTTTTGGGCCACAGGAACGCAGTGAATAACACATTCATAAACGGCAAAAAAGTAAGTCAAAAAATAAATCATAAGGAATAACGTTTTGAAGTTTCTGTTCTGTATCTAGGAGATATAAGACACCTCAGGTATTAAAAAGTTTGTTTTTTCTGACATATTAAACCCCTTATTTTCTTGGCACAATATGACCTCCATATTTAAATTCATTTATATGGGTTACCTTCAGATGAGTCCTGTGGGGTTTGTTGGGGTCGTAGAGCAGAACGGAGAACACCTTCATGTTTCAGACGCTACAGACAGAAGTTTGCACGTCAGTGTTACCGACTTCAGAAGAGTCCCGTGGGGCTTGTGGGGGGTCATAGAGAAAAACGTAGAACACCATCGTGTGGTTTGTATGCCAAACCGCTCAGAATCTACAGACGTTTTTGTGAGAAGACCAATTTGCGGGATGTCTCATAGTCTGACAAACACCGCTGTAGCTCGGCCACCTTCCACGACAGATGTAGAAGGCCGACATAGGCGACGCTGTGGATTGAGACGCAGCCTCTGCTTAAACTGACAGATTTTGGTGGGTATTTTTTTATTACGCTACATGATGGTCTTGACGCACAAGACCATCATGCTTGATTGAGTGAGATGTTTTGTCTTGTAGTAATGTGGTGCCTGCCTGTATTTTCTTAACTTTTATTTAGTAATATATGTAATTGATAAAAAATATATATTTCATATGTGGAGTTGTGTGGGACAGTTATTCATATATAGAGGTCTATAGAGTGTCGTAGAATTACAACATTATGAAAATCACATTACTTTTATATGAGAAAGTAATCCTATATTAGCACTCACACTGTCTGTTTTTTGTAGAGGCAGCAGAATAGGTTTCTTAGAACTCTCATGTGTCTATTTGAAGAGAGATAAGCCTCTGAGACTTCTTAGTGATAGCCCTCTTTTTTTCAATTTTCTCCTAAATGACATACCCAAATCTAACCGCCTGTAGCTCAGGCCCTGTAGCAAGGATATGCATTTTCTTGGTACCATTTGAAAGGAAACACTTTGCAGTTTGTGGAAATGTGAATTGAATGTAGGAGAATATAACACAATACATCTGGTAGAAGAAAATGCAAGAAAAAGGTCACAGTTCCAGCAATCACTCTGGTTGTAATTCCGATGGTGACCTCAAGATGGCAGCAGTGTATGTGCAACGTTTCAGATTTATAACTTGAAGTGACTGAACCTCAAGACTTTTAAAGTGAAGTCCCCAGGTACATTTGGGCAAATCGTGAAGGAGACATTCGCAGTCATATTACATTTTTCTGCAAGAATATCGTCAAATCTGTATACTTGGACTTTGATTTAGCTCTCCAAGTATTAGAAGCAATATTATAAGTTCAACATTTGCAAAACAATCAGTTTTCATAACACTGAATAACCTTATAATTTTTGTCCAAAATGAAAAGGCATGCTGTCATACAAGGTTAGTAGCTACATTTTACGACATATACATGCTTTCTAGCTAGCTTTGTTTTACCCCGATTGGTGCTTATTTGACAAAGCTACATTCGTTCAAGTGATGACCGACCTTGTCATCTCTGACCAAGATATGGTGTCCTATAGGATATACTACACCCCTAATTATATAGTGAAGTCTTTTTACCTTCTAGGATCTCTGAGGAATACATATGAATGCGATTTGACTTGTTGAAACAACATTTAGGGTGAGATTTTCACAGATTCCTTTCTTTGCAAATTGAATGATTGGAAATACAAAATCGACCATGCATGCTATATGGACCTTTTTAGGATATGAAAAATGATTTTATCTAACAAAACGACACTTCATGTTATCTCTGGGACACTTTGGATGATAAATCAGAGCAAGATTTCAGAATGTAAGTACACATTTCACCTTCAGAGGTGAATTTATCAAACCTATCGCTGTGAAAAAAAGTGTTATGTTGTTAGGAGCTTGGTGATAAGACAACATTCCATTCCATAATTGGTGTCTATGTGCCTGTCTGTCAGTGCCAGGGAGACCAACCCAATCTCCAGTTTATTTAAGGAAAGGACCTACTGTCTATGTTGCATTAGTATTTCTGTATAAGCAAGCAGTAAATGAACTAGAGACATATTTGGCGCCATGTAAATCTTGATGTCTGTCGCATGAGAGCAAAATGTACCTTTGTATAAATTCTCTCATCTGTGATTTGTCATGAATGTCCAGGAGGATGGACTTTGCTATAAAATGCTGTGGCTTAGTCCTGCTGGGTCGTTGACAAGCTCCATTACTGCAGTAATTAAAAAATAAAGTTTCATAGTTTTGAAGAAATCTAAAAGTCTCCCAGTTTGATTAGAATAATTCCACGACAATTTGACGACAAGGATGGGATGATGAACTTAATTTTTCTGATTGTTCCCAGTGAAATTCAGGTTAACCGTGCACGGGGAGTTCCATTAGATGTAGCTGGAGAAGCCACACTCCACTATTTTGGAGCAGATCCAATCCCCACCTGGTTGAAAGCATCAGCTAAATGGATACATCGTTTCAACAGCCAGTGGAATCCCGTGGTGCGATATTCAAATACCTTAGAAATGCTATTACTTCAATTTCTCAAACATATGACTATTTTACACCATTTTAAAGACAAGACTCTCGTTAATCTAACCACACTGTCCGATTTCAAAAAGGCTTTACAACAAAAGCAAAACATTAGATTATGTCAGCAGAGTACCCAGCCAGAAATAATCAGACACCCATTTTTCAAGCTAGCATATAATGTCACAAAAACCAAAACCACAGCTAAATGCAGCACTAGCCTTTGATGATCTTCATCAGATGACAATCTTAGGACATTATGTTATACAATACATGCATGTTTTGTTCAAACAAGTTCATATTTATATCAAAAAACAGCTTTTTACATTAGCATGTGACTAGCATGTGACTAGCATTCCCACCGAACACTTCCGGTGAATTTACTAAATTACTCACGATAAACGTTCACAAAAAAACATAACAATTATTTTAAGAATTATAGATACAGAACTCCTTTATGCAATCGCGGTGTCCGATTTTAAAATAGCTTTTCGGTGAAAGCACATTTTGCAATATTCTGAGTAGATAGCCCGGCCATCACAGGCTAGCTATTTTGACACCCACCAAGTTTGGTACTCACCAAACTCAGATTTACTATAAGAAAAATTGGATTACCTTTGCTGTTCTTCGTCAGAATGCACTCCCAGGACTTCTACTTCAATAACAAATATTGGTTTGGTTCCAAATAATCCATAGTTATATCCAAATAGCGGCGTTTTGTTCGTGCGTTCAAGACACTATCCGAAGGGTAAAGAAGGGTGACGCGCCCGGCGTGTTTCGTGACAAAAAAATAAAAAATATTTCATTACCGTACTTCGAAGCATGTCAAACACTGTTTAAAATCAATTTTTATGCAATTTTTCTCGTAAAATAGCGATAATATTCCGACCGGGAAACCCTGTTTTAGTTCAAAGACGAAAAAATAAAAACATGGTGTCGCCTCGTGCACGCGCCTCAGTCTCATTGTCCTCATATCGACCACTATCCAAATGCGCTACTGTTTTTCAGCCATGGCCTGCCATGTCACCATTCATCGTTCTGGCGCCTTCTGAGAGTCTATGGGAGCGTTAGAAAATGTCACGTTATGCCAGAGATCCCCTGTTTTGGTTAGAGATGATCAAGAAGGCCAGAGTCCTCCTCCCAGAGTGCTAAGAACCTTGGCGTGACCCTGGACAACACCCTGTTGTTCTCCACTAACATCAAGGCGGTGACCCGATCCTGTACGTTCATGCTCTACAACATTCGCAGAGTACGACCCTGCCTCACACAGGAAGCGGCGCAGGTCCTAGTCCAGGCACTTGTCATCTCCCGTCTGGATTACTACAACTCGCTGTTGGCTGGGCTCCCTGCCTGTGCCATTAAACCCCTACAACTCATCCAGAACGCCGCAGCCCGTCTGGTGTTCAACCTTCCCAAGTTCTCTCACGTCACCCCGCTCCTCCGCTCTCTCCACTGGCTTCCAGTTGAAACTCGCATCCGCTACAAGTCCATGGTGCTTGCCTACGGAGCTGTGAGGGGAACGGCACCTCCGTACCTTCAGGCTCTGATCAGGCCCTACACCCAAACAAGGGCACTGCGTTCATCCACCTCTGGCCTGCTCGCCTCCCTACCTCTGAGGAAGCACAGCTCCCGCTCAGCCCAGTCAAAACTGTTCGCTGCTCTGGCACCCCAATGGTGGAACAAGCTCCCTCACGACGCCAGGACAGCGGAGTCAATCACCACCTTCCGGAGACACCTGAAACCCCACCTCTTTAAGGAATACCTGGGATAGGATAAAGTAATCCTTCTACCCCCCCCCCAAAAGATTTAGATGCACTATTGTAAAGTGGTTGTTCCACTGGATATCTTAAGGTGAATGCACCAATTTGTAAGTCGCTCTGGATAAGAGTGTCTGCTAAATTACTTAAATGTAAATGTAAATGTAAGAAATAGTCAGAGAGAGTGCTTCCTGTTTGGAATCTTCTCAGGTTTTGGCCTGCCAAATGAGTTCTGTTATACTCACAGACACCATTCAAACAGTTTTAGAAACTTTAGCGTGTTTTCTATCCAAATCAAACAATTATATGCGTATTCTAGTTACTGGGCAGGAGTAGTAACCAGATTAAATCGGGTAGGTTTTTTTCCGGCGGTGCAAATACTGCCCCCTATCCCCAACAGGTTAGGTGTCATAACCAGCCATGAAATAACTACCATGGTAGGTTTTGTGGGTTTTGACACTTTTATATAGTTGTCATAACCAGCCATAAAGTAATGCAATACAGTATACTGTATGTTACAACAGGTCGAAATATATGTGTCATGACAGTGTTATGACCATGTTATGGCAGGTTATGTCAGCTATTATGACATATTATGACATGGTTATGACCTTGTCATAATGTGTTATGACACTGGCTGTCAAGTAAAGTGTTACCTTAATGGGGGAGTAATGATTAATCAATGGTGGACACAATTTCTAAACGCATTTATAAATGGTTCATTTCAGACCATTAAAATAAAGTGTTAGCTGACCTATTAAGTGAAAATAAGCTGAAGAAAGCCATTTTCCACCATGGTGATCACCTATAAAGTCAAGACAGAGGCATAATTGTGGACTCATGTTGATGAATATGTGTCTTATTGCTTTGTAATTGTAATTGTTTGTCAATACTTTGTTGTTCTTCCTTCCATAGGTAATAAGTCCTCCGAGGTGCAATAAATACGTCTCGGTCTAAGTGCTGAAGTGCCACTACAGCCTGGGTTGTGTGTTTAACTTCTTGGGGCTATGTGGGACGTTAGCGTGCCACCCGTGGCGCACCCTATCAACAGCAGGTGCATTTCAAGAGCGGCAAATTTGAAACCAAATAAATGTCAAAATTCAAATTTCTCAAACATACAACTAACTTACACCCTTTGAAAGATAAACATCTTCTTAATCTAACCACGTTGTCCGATTTCAAAAAGGTTTTACGGGGAAAGCATAAAGTTAGGTTATGTTAGGAGAGTACATTGATAATAGCTGTGTGTAATGCATTGTCGATTCAAAGACAGGCGTCACCAAAACCATAAAATCAGCTAAAATTATGCACTAACCTTTTACAATCTCCATCAGATGACACTCCTAGGACATTATGTTAGACAATGCATGCATTTTTAGTTCCATCAAGTTCATATTTATATCTAAAAACAGCGTTTTACTATGGCGTTGATGTTCAGGAAATCGTTTCCCTCCAATACCGGCAGTCAAGTCATGACAACAAAATAATTAATTAATATTAGAAAACATTGGTAAAATATTATATTGTCATTCAAAGAATTACAGATTTACATCTCTTGAACGCAATGGACTTGATTTAAAATTAACCTTACTGGGAAATCACACTTTGCAATAATCTGAGCACTGCGCCCAGAAAAATACGCATTGCGATACAGATCTAAAATCGAAAATACTATGTAAATAATCCATTACCTTTGATTCTCTTCATCAGATGTCACTTCCAAAGAATCCCAGGTCCATAACGAATGTAGTTTTGTTCAAAAAAGCTCATCAATTATGTCCAAAAACCTCCGTGTTGTAGCACATGATCTAAGCCAGCCGGACTTCACTTCACTTCAAGAACGGAAAAAATATATTTACGTTCGTTCAAACATGTCAAACGTTGTATCGCATAAATCATTAGGGCCTTTTTTAACCAGAACATGAATAAAATTCAAGGCGGACCATTGGGTTCTCTTTTAAAACGTTTCGGAATGAGAGTACCCACCATCAACTCGCGCGCAAGGTGTCTAATGGGCCATCACGTTCCAAGGCTCTTCTTCAGTCAGATCTCACTGTAGAAGACTCAAAACACTTTGTAAAGGCTGGGGACATCTTGTGGAAGCAATAGGAAGTGCCAAAACATTCCTCACCCCCTTTGTTTTTCAATGGTATAGGCTTAAAGTCAATTCAACACATCAGGTATCCACTTCCTGTCAGAATCTGTCTCAGGGTTTTGCCTGCCAAATGAGTTCTGTTATACTCACAGACACCATTCAAACAGTTTTAGAAACTTTAGGGTGTTTTCTATCCATACATAATAAGTATATGCATATTGTAGTTACTGGGTAGGATTAGTAACCAGATTAAATCGGGTAAATTTTTTTATCCAGCCGTGAAAATACTGCCCCCTATACCCTAACAGGTTAACTAACTAGTTACATTTGGGATATGTTGCCTCCTCTGGATTTGAGGTCTTACCAACGTCTTGCCAGCTCCTCAAGAAAGAGCCGTCTACTCTGGAGCTTCCCTCTGTTCCAATCTTGGTTCAACACCATCCAGATAACAAACACGTTGTACACAGAGATCTAAGATATTGAAGAATATCACAAATGGCCAGTGTAGGGTTCTTCTTTTGCAGCTGTAGCCAGTCACCAGCTTGTCTAAATTGTCCACTTCTCCTTTTGTGGCATTGTAATCCATTATGATTTCTGGTTTTTGATGTTCCTTGCCACAGATTCTCCCATCCCTATGCAGCGTACTCATGAGTTTGCCTTTCTTTGGCACGTAGGACACTAGGAACGTGTCAGCCGTGAACACAAATTTAGAGGAATTGATAGGCCTGTTCAGTGTATTCAACAGTTGAGGTGAGAGCTCTGGCTTGTTTTTTTGTACTGTTCCTACCATTGTCAGCTTCCTCTTGAGGAGCTCCTGTCCCAGTTTATGCAAAGTAAAAAAACGTGATGTTGTTGCCACGGAGTCCCTGTGTTACGTCCAGGACAACCTGCATCCCTTGGTTCTTCTCAGAGGTTCCTCCATCTGGCTTGCCCTTATACACTTGCAAGTTCCACATACATGATGAAGCAGCATCACAGGCAGCCCAGATCTTGATTCCATATTATCCGGGTTTAGACAGTATGCACTGCCTGAAGGGGCAGCGGCCCCTAAATGGCATAAAGTGCTCATCAATAGTAATGTTGGGCCCAGGGTTGTAAAACAGGGGAAGGCGGTACACCCACTTGTCCCACACTGACCTGATTGCAGCTAGCTTGTCTCTCTGCCGCCGAGCTGGTCTGGTGTCTCGGTTATCGAAGCGGATAATCCTGGAACTAATGTGAAAGTTTTCCAGAGACATTGTTGCAAAGAAAAATTATCTGCCAGTTTCTGCATCCCACAGGAATTCTGTGGATTCCTCATTGGATCTGAAAACATCAGCAAGGATAAGAACCCCAAAGTATGTATGTTAAATGAGTTTAGTCCATCTCCTTCCGTGTCTCTCCAAAAACACACCTTCCCTCCAAATTAGTGCAGTCCAGAATGATTTTCTGGATGGTGTTTGGGATGAACAGTTCAAAAGAAGACGTCATGTCCTGCACATGAGTAACCTCCATCCACATCGGCCCTGGTTGCATCCTTATCACAATGGCAGCCATTGGCTCATTCCTTGGGCAAGAAGACCATTCACTCTCACAATTTTTTTTACATCCATATTACTTCTCCTGCAGACTGCTGATGAGCTGGTTGCGGACGGGCTGGTCTTGGGGCTGGCTGAGGGTCAATCTCATCCTCTTCTTCCAATTCACTGTCAGAATCCGAATTGACAGAGACATGATCCTCATATTCGGAAATTCCTCATCTTCCAAAGTGGAAGACGCTCCTTCCACACTAGCTTTTCTCTCTGCAAAAATTATTTCTAAGGCCCTCTGAACAGAGAATCTTTTTGCCATACTGATTGATTGTGGTAAGGAGCCACACATGCAAAGCTATTTATTTGTTGTGTCCCTCCCCCAATTTGCACCTGGCTGGGTAGAGTGAGGGAAAACACAGAATTTTTTACAATGTATCAAAATACTGTATTGTAATAACATTGTCCAGGATCCCGAAAGACATGATGTAGTTTCACACACTACAAAGGGTAAAGAGTGCGAGAAAAGCAGGAGACAGGCAGGCAGACAGACAGATTTTTGGTGCTATGTTGAAACAGTAGGCCCAGGGAAGAGGAAGACCGAGTGAAGGCACACAGCAAATCTTTTTTTAAATCTTTACTTGTTTTCAGCTACACACACAATTGTATTACCCTTGGGTCCAGTGGAGCCGAGCACCACATATGTAATAGAAATGTGTAGGGAGTGCATAGTGTGCACTCAATGAAATGTATTATTTCGTTTTTTACAGAAAATGAGCCAAGGCCAATGAGTCTCAGGTTGAAAAAAGTATTAATTGTATAATTTTAATTTAGTAAACATTGAAAATGGGTCCCACAGACCCAAACAAGGGTTAAGAAGGTTATTGGAAATGTTCTTATGTTATTGTTATGTTTCTCCTTAAGCAAAAAGTTCATAAAAAGTCTGATTCTTGAAAACAAAGTTATTGAATTTCTTCTTGGAAATGTTCTTAATTACAAGATAGCTAAACCCTGGTCTTAAAAACTCAGGGCAGTGAGAGAATAAGAAAATGATAGCAATTGAATGTGTTTAATTCACTCACAAACTGCATCTGAAAGTTTCAGTATTGATTATTTTAATCCCCAAAATATGTTTTAGAACAGTCATCTCAGTTGACATGGATTCCCCCGGTAATGCTGCTCATTCTGTTCACCAGCTCCGGAGGCCTACGTCACCGGCCTTCTATGCGTCACTGAACTGGATCATTACCACCAACCCCGGACTGTCTTCTCTCATTACGCACACCTGGTTCCCATTCCCCCTGATTAGTATGTGTACAGTCGTGGCCAAAAGTTTTGAGAATGACACAAATATAAATTTTCACAAAGTTTACTGCTTGTGTCTTTAGATATTTTTGTCAAATGTTACTATGGAATACTGAAGTATAATTACAAGCATTTCATAAGTGTCAAAGGCTTTTATTGGCAATTACATGAAGTTGATGGAAAGAGTACATTTTTGCAGTGTTGACCCTTCTTTTTCAAGACCTCTGCAATCCGCCCTGGCATGCTGTCAATTAACTTCTGGGCCACATCCTGACTGATGGCAGCCCATTCTTGCAAAATCAATGCTTAGAGTTTGTCAGAATTTGTGGGTTTTTGTTTGTCCACCCACCTCCTTGAGTATTGACCACAAGTTCTCAATGTGATTAAGGTCTGGGGAGTTTCCTGGCCATGGACCCAAAATATTGATGTTTTGTTCACCGAGCCACTTAGTTATCACTTTCGCCTTATGGCAAGGTGCTCCATCATGCTGGAAAATGCATTGTTCATCACCAAACTGTTCCTGAATGGTTGGGAGAAGTTGCTCTTGGAGGATGTGTTGGTACCATTCTTTATTCATGGCTGTGTTCTTAGGCAAAATTGTGAGTGAGCCCACTTCCTTGGCTGAGAAGCAACCCCAAACATGAATGGTTTCAGGATGCTTTACTGTTGGCATGACACAGGACTGATGGTAGCGCTCACCTTTTCTTCTCCGGACAAGCTTTTTTTCCGGATGCCCCAAACAATCGGATAGGGGATTCATCAGAGAAAATGACTTTACATCAGTCCTCAGCAGTCCAATCCCTGTACCTTTTGCAGAATATCAGTCAGTCTCTGATGTTTTTCCTGGAGAGAAGTGGCTTTTTTGCTGCCCTTCTTGACACCAGGCCATCCTCTAAAAGTCATCACCTCATTGTGCGTGCAGATGCACTCACACCTGCCTGCTGCCATTCCTGAGCAAGCTCTGTACTGGTGGTGCCCCATCCCACAGCTGAATCAACTTTAGGAAATGGTCCTGGTGCTTGCTGGACTTTCTTGGGGGCCCTGAAGCCTTCTTCACAACAATTGAACTGCAATCCTTGAAGTTCTTGATGATCCGATAAAGGGTTTTTGTGCAAAACAATGATGACGGCACGTGTTTCCTTGCAGGTAACCATGATTACAGAGGAAGAACAATGATTCCAAGCACCACCCTCCTTTTGAAGCTTACAGTCTGTTATTCGAACTCAATCAGCATGACAGAGTGATCTCCAGCCTTGTCCTCGTCAACACTCACACCTGTGTTAACGAGAGAATCACTGACATGATGTCAGCTGGTCCTTTTGTGGCAGGGCTGAAATGCAGTGGAAATGTTTTTTGGGGATTCAGTTCATTTGCATGGCAAAGAGGGACTTTGCAATTAATTTCAATTCATCTGATCACTCTTCATAACATTCTGGAGAATATGCAAATTGCCATCATGCAAACTGAGGCAGCAGACTTCATGAAAATTAATATTTGTGTCATTCTCCAAACTTTTTACCACGACTGTATACTGTATATGTGCCCTCTGTTCCCCATTGTCCTTCTTGATTATTGTTCCATGTCCGTTGGTCTTGTGAGTACCTGTGCTCTGTTGTATCGGCTTGCGTGTTACCGTGTACTTGTTATTACGGGTCTCGTCCCGTATATTTATTAGAGGTTTACACCTCGCTCTTTGTTTCGGTTACAGCCCTGTGTTTATATATATATATATATATATATATATATACACATATACACACACACGTGTTTGTTTTGGGCTTCATCCCCGTCATGTTCAGGACGTACGCTATTTTGGGTAGCGAAATGAAAACCCTTATTTCGTATTCCTGCACCTGTCTCCTATCATTATACAAACATGACATCAGTAATAAATATGATAGCATGATAGCTAACTAGAACAGTTGCCTAGCAACATTAATCTTAAGAAGACAGTTAAGAAGTTCGTAATAATATATTTCAGAAGTCCGTGAGAAAATTATGAATTCCTAAGAAATATTTGAGGAATTGCACAAACTATCTTATGAACCTCTTTTTTTTCTTAAGAAACTTCTTAAGTTTCTGCATATTAAGTGATTTGTGAATCTGGACCCTGTACAGTACTGAATTGTACTCTACTGAATTAAATTATATTGTACTCTACTGTTCTACATTGTCTTGTAACCGTTACTGAGAAAGTTATTGTAGTTGAACTGGTCTGTTGGTTTATTCTGTAGTTGGACTACTTTGAACATCATCACTGCCAGTTTTAAAGCTTTTGAAAAAGCTAACATAAGTGCATGTGACAGATTGCAGCAATAATAAATATTCTGTTGCAATCGTTAGTTGGCTCATTTTTCCTGGATTAATAGTATTGAGCAATAATTACTGTCATTTCATGCTTGCTTCATTGGGAATGTACACTACTGTTCAAAAGTGTGGGGTCACTTAGAAATGTCCATGTTTTTTAAAGAAAAGCTATTTTTGTCCATTAAGATAACATCAAATTGATCAGAAATACAGTGTTCACATTGTTAATGTTGTAAATGACTATTGTAGCTGGAAATGGCTGATTTATAATGGAATATCTACATAGGTGCACAAAGGCCCATTATCAGCAAAAATCACTCCTGTGTTCCAACGGCACATTGTGTTAGCTAATCCAAGTTTATAACTTTAAAAGGCTAATTGATCATTAGAAAACCTTTTTGCAATTATGTTAGCACAGCTGAAAACTGTTGTTCTGATTAAAGAAGCAATTAAACTGGCCATCTTTAGACTAGTTGAGTATCTGGAGCATCAGCATTTGTGGGTTTGATTACACGCACAAAACGTCCAGAAACAAATATCTTTCTTCTGAATCTCATCAGTCTGTTCTTGTTCTGAGAAATGAAGGCGCTTCCATGCAAGATATTACCCAGAAACTGAAGATCTCGTACAACGCTGTGTACTACTCCTTTCACAGAACAGTGCAAACTGTCTCTAAACAGAATAGAAAGTGGAGTGGGAGGCCCTGGTGCACAACTGATCAAGAGGACAAGTACATTAGAGTGTCTAGTTTGAGAAACAGAACCCTCACAAGTCCTTAACTGGCAGCTTCTTTAAATATTATCCTCAAAACACCAGTCTCAACATTAACAGTGTAGAGGCGACTCAGGGATGCTGGCCTTCTAGGCAGTGTTGCAAAGAAAAAGCCATATCACAGACTGGTCAATAAAAAGAAAAGAGTAAGATGGGCAAAAGAACACAGACACTGATCAGAGGAATTCTGCCTAGAATGCCAGCATCCCGGAGTCGCCTCTTCACTGTTGAGGTTGAGACTGGTCGTTTGTGGGTATTATTTAATGAAGATGCCAGTTGAGGACTTGAGGCATTTCTAAGTGACCCCAAACTTTTGAACGGTAGTGTAAATATATGGATGAGCAATGACAGAGTGTCATAGGCTAAGCTGCAATAGATAGTATAGAATACATTATATACATATGAGATGAGTAATGCAAGATAAGTATGCAAACATTATTAAAGTGGCAATATTAACTTGTTATGGATAGGGGGCAGTATTTTCACGGCCGGATAAAAAACATACCCGATTTAATCTGATTATTACTTACTTACTTACTTAGAAAACACTCCAAAGTTTCTAAAACTGTTTGAATAGTGTCTGTGAGTATAACAGAACTCATTTGGCAGGCCAAAACCTGAGAAGATTCCAAACAGGAAGCGCCCTCTCTGACCATTTCTTGGCCTTCTTGATCATCTCTAACCAAAACAGGGGATCTCTGCTGTAACGTGACATTTTCTAACGCTCCCATAGGCTCTCAGAAGGCGCCAGAACGTTGAATGATGACTTTGCAGGCCATGGCTGAAAAACAGTAGCGCATTTGGATAGTGGTCGATCTGAGAACAATGAGACTGGGGCTGCGTGCATGAGACGACTCAATGTTTAAATTTTCCGTCTTTGAACGAAAACAACGACTCCCGGTCGGAATATTATCGCTTTTTTACGAGAAAAATCGCATAAAAATTGATTTTAAACAGCGTTTGACATGCTTCGAAGTACGGTAATGGAATATTTTGAATTTTTTTGTCACGAAACGCGTCGGGCGCGTCACCCTTATTTACCCTTCGGATAGTGTCTTGAAAGCACGAACAAAACGCCGCTATTTGGATATAACTATGTATTATTTGGAACCAAACCAACATTTGTTATTGAAGTAGAAGTCCTGGGAGTGCATTCTGACAAAGAACAGCAAAGGTAATCCAATTTTTCTTGGCGAGCTATCTACTCAGAATATTGCAAAATGTGCTTTCACCGAAAAACTATTTTAAAATTGGACACTGCGATTGCATAAAGGAGTTCTGTATCTATAATTCTTAAAATAATTGTTATGTTTTTTGTGAACGTTTATCGTGAGTAATTTAGTAAATTCACCGGAAGTTTCGGTGGGTATGCTAGTTTTGAACGTCACATGCTAATGTAAAAAGCTGTTTTTTGTATATAAATATGAACTTGATTGAACAAAACATGCATGTATTGTATAACATAATGTCCTAGGATTGTCATCTGATGAAGATCATCAAAGGTTAGTACTGCATTTAGCTTAAATTTCAATCGCGCTATAAGCACAGAAAGAGTGAAAATAAGGCCACTTAAAATTGGGTGAACTTCCCCTTTAACCATAGTTTGACACCTTGTAGGGTGAATATCAATAGTGTAGAGGTTTTCTATCTTTTAAAATGACGTTGAAAAGACGTCAGGTGCATTTTAGGTGCTGAATGAAATACATATTTTCCGGTAGTCAAAAATCCGTCTTATATGGATGTTGAAAATAGGTATTTTCGAGACTTGAAAATCATTTTGGTGCTGAAAGTTGAAAATACATAATTTATAGATTTTGAAACAACATTTTTTTCCCCATTGATTCTATGGCCACATTTCAACTGCACATACACTACCATTCAAAAGTTTGGGGTCACTTATAAATGTCCTTGATTTTGAAAGAAAAGCAAATTTTTTGTCCATTTAAAATAACATCAAATTGATTATAAATACAATATTAATGTTGTAAATGACGATTGTAGCATGAACTGGCAGATTTTTTTGACAATATCTACATCTACATAGGCGTACAGAGGCCACTGCCTGTTCACCCCGCTATCATCCAGAAGGCGAGGTCAGTACAGTTGCATCAAAGACTGAAAAACAGCTTCTATCTCAAGGCCATAAGACTGTTAAACAGCCTTCACTAGCACAGTGAACCTGCTGCATACTTAAAGCTTTGAAATCATTGGCCACTTCAATAAATTGAACACTAGTTACTTTAATATAACTGCACTGTCCAATTTACAGTAGATATTACTGCAAAAAAAATGCTATGCTATTGTTTGAAGAGAGCTCCTAACAACAAAACTGTCTTTTCATCGCGATAGGTTTGATAAATTCACCTCTGAAGGTGAAATGTGTACTTACATTCTGAAATCTTGCTCTGATTTATCATCCAAAGGGTCCCAGAGATAACATGAAGATTTGTTTTGTTAGATAAAATCCTTTTTCATGTCCTAAAAAGGTCCATATAGCATGCACGATCGATTTTGTATTTCCACTCGTTCAATTTGCAAAGAAAGGAATCTGTGAAAATCTAACCCTAAACGTTGTTTCAACGAGTCAAATCACGTTCGTATCTATTCCTCAGAGATCGAGAAGGTAACAAGACGTCACTATTTCATTAGGGGTGTAGTATATCCTATAGGACACCACATTTGGTCACAGAGAGCGATGCCTTCATGGCACGCCTATGACGCAGGCGGCCATCACTTGAACAACTGCATCTTTGTCAAATAAGTGTAATGATCATCTGAAAGAGGGGAGCAAGATGCAGCGTGGTGAGTGTTCATATTGAAGATGTAATAATACGAAACACTTTAACATAAGAAACAAACGAACGCCAACAGTTCTGTCAGGTGAAAACCACACAACAGAAACAACTACCCACAAAACCCCAAAGGAAAACAGGCTGCCCAAGTATGGCTCCCAAACGGCGATAACGATGAACAGCTGTCCCTGATTGAGAGCCATACCAGGCCAAAACAAAGAAATACAAAAACATAGAAAAAAGGACATAGAATGCCCACCCAAATCACACCCTGACCAAACCTAAATAGAGACATAAAGAGGCTCTCTCAGGTCAGGGCGTGACAATAAGCACCAATCGGGGTCAAACAAAGCTAGCTAGATAGCCAATGAGCTGGGCTTTATGGGAGTATCCGGAAACCATGTATATGTCGTAAAATGTAGCTTCTAACCTTGTACGACAGCATGCCTTTTCATTTTGGACAAAAATTATAAGGATATTCAGAGTTATGAAGTTCTGAAAACTGGTTGTTATGCATATGTTGAACTTATAATATGGCTACTAATACTTGGAAAGCTAAATCAAAGTCCAAGTATACAGATTTGATGATATTCTTGCAGAAAAATGGAATATGAATGAGAATGTCTCCTTCACGATTTTCCCAAATGTACCTGGGGACTTCACACTTAAAGTCTTGAGGATCAGTCATACTCCAAGATATCCATCTGAACCTTTGCACATACACTGCTGCCATCCTGTGGACACTATTGGAATTACAACCAGAGTGATGGCTATAACAGTGACCTTTCTCTTTCATTTCAAAGATGGTGCTAAAAAAAATACTGTTTGGTTTTTTTCTTTGTATTTTCTTCTACCAGATCTATTGTCATATTCTCCTACATTCAATTCACATTTCCACAAACTTCAAAGTGTTTCCTTTCAAATGGTACCAAGAATATGCACATCCTTGCTTCAGGGCCTGAGCTACAGGCAGTTAGATTTGGTTATGTAATTTAGGTGAAAAATGAAAAAAAGTGGGCTATCCCTAAGAAGATTTATCCTCTACAGGATCGGTGGGTCCCCCGCGGGACGGCTGAGCTAACGTATGCTAATATTATTAGCATGAGGTTGTAAGTAACAATAACATTTCCCAGGACATAGACATATCTGATTTTGTCAGAAACCTTACATTCTTGCACATCTAACCGCAATTTACAGTAGCAATTACAGTGAAAGAATACCATGCTATTGTTTGAAGAGAGTGCACAGTTATGAACTTAAATGTATTAATAAACTAATTAGGCACATTTGGGCAGTCTTGATACAAAATTTTGAATAGAAATGTAATGTTCATTGGATCAGTCTAACACTTCGCACATACACTCCTGCCATCTAGTGGCCAAAATCTAAAATGCGCCTGAGCTGGAATAATACATTATGGCCTTTCGCTTGCATTTCAAAGATGGTACAAACAACAACAAAAAACGCATGTTTTTTCTTTATTATCTTTTACCAGATCTAATTTGTTATTCTCCTACATTAATTTAACATTTCCACAATATTCAAAGTGTTTCCTTTCAAATGGTATCAGGAATATGCATATCCTTGCTTCAGGTCCTGAGCTACAGGCATTTAGATTTGGGTATGTCATTTTAGGCGAAAATTTGAAAAAAGTGGCGGGTCATTAATTAATAAATGTAGGACCTGCAAAAATTTGGTGATGTCTCATCAGCTTAACAGTCAAAGCAATCCACTTGAATGACTAGACACTGTTCTACGTAACGGAAATAGATTATCGTTGTAAATTAAATGACCGTCCTGCTCAAATTCACTGGTGTTACATAAACTATAGAAATGAGAAATATTAATAAAAATGTGTCAAAACATATCTCCCATTCAATTTGGTCATATCTTTACACCAAACTAACCAACTTCGTGTCTTACAGCCCACTTAAGTTCAGCGAGCACCAGTCGTTGACATCCACAGACTAAAACATGGTACCTCGTCTAATCTTACCAGTATGAAAAATATATATAATCCATTCTCAAACAATGTTCTACGCTTACCTCTATCGTAAAGTGAAAAACCAACTTGACAACTTTCTCTTCTCTTTCGGCTTCACACTTATGAAATGCCCAATACTTTAAAAGTAACATGTAATGTGCAAAATCAGTCAATCCATCAGGAAAAAGATACATTTCGGAATACAAGAGCCTCTTCCTGCCCACAACTTCAGTTCGTTGTAGTTGTATCATGCAATAATTAAAACCTATGTTTAGTTATTAATAAATATCATGGTCACAGCTCTATCGCAAATTGCTTATTCGCTATTAATCGAATTCATGACATTTAGGTAACTGTCCCTTCTGATTAGGCTACAGGTAATAAAGCAAAAACTTTCAATTTTTAACAAGCATATATTCAGTTCATAACCTTATCATTAATATTTGATTCTGTGATTCAAATTACGACATTCCAGAAGTTCACATACACTAAGTTGACTGTGCCTGCAAACAGCAATTGGCCCTGTCGTCGTCCGGGTTTAGCCGGTTTAGGCCGTCATTGTAAATGAGAATTTGTTCTTAACTGACTTGCCTAGTTAAATAAAGGTTACATCAGTGAGTCCATCTTACAGAGTCCATAAATGAGATTTACGTTTTCACTGAATCTCCTTTTGGGTATTGGTTAGCTTACATTTAGGGTGTGGAAATGTTAGGAATATTTTGCTCTTGGTAGCCTACTCCCGACCGGTCACGTTGTACAGCGCCACATTTTCCTCACAGAAACCCTGGGGGTTTCGTTATTCCGATTTTCTTGGAATAGAAACACCATAATGTTAATCAAATTAATCCCATATACTTACAACAACAACAAAAATGTATTCTCTAGTACAGCCAATATTACAAAAAGTCAAATGCTTCTCAAAGATGCCCTCTGATGTTCAAACTAGCACTAACAAGCATTAATGGCAACAATGGATGACACTTAAATAACCTGCCATAGAATTTTGCGGCAGCCCGCAAGCTATACTACAGTATAACACAACTTTTACAAGAAGAACCACTGTAGAGGTGGTATTCAGATTATATTCCTATTTGGTAAAAGAACAAGTCCATATTATGGCAAGATAAGCAAATAGAAATGACAGTCCATCATTACTTTAAGACATGAAGGTCATTCAATACAGACAATGTCAAGAACTTTTAAAGTTTCTTCAAGTGCAGTCGCAAAAAACATCAAACACTATGATGAAACTGACTCTCATCAGGACCACCACAGGAAAGGGAGACCCAGAGTTACCTCTGCTACAGAGGATAAGTTCATTAGAGTTACCAGCCTCAGAAATTGCAGCCCAAGTAAATGCTTCACAGAGTTCAAGTAAGACACATCTTAACATCAACTGATCAGAGGAGACTGCGTGAATCAGGCCTTCATGGTCGAACTGCTGCAAAGAAAACCACTACTAAAGGACACCAATAAGAAGAAGAGACTTGCTTGGCCCAAGAAACATGTGCAATGGACATTAGACCGGTGGAAATCTGTCTTTTGGTCTAATTAATCGAAATTTTAGATTTTTGGTTCCAACCGCTGTGTCTTTTTGAGATGCAGTGTAGGAGAACAGATGATCTCCACATTTGTGTTTCCCACTGTGAAGCATGGAGGAGGAAGGGTGATGGTGTGGGGGTTGCTTTGCTGCTGACACTATCAGTGATTTATTTAGAATTCAAGGCACACTTAACCAGCATAGCTACCACAGCAGTCTGCAGGAATATGCTATCCCATCTGGTTTGCGCTTCATGGGACTATCAACAGGACAATGACCCAACACACCTCCAGGCTGTGTAAGGGCTATTTGACCAAGAAGGAGTGTTGGAGTGCTGCATCAGATGACCTGGCCTCCACAATCACTCGACCTCAAACCAGTCTCAACGTCAACAGTGAAGAGGCAACTCCGGGATGCTGGCCTTCTAGGCAGAGTTGCAAAGCAAAAGCCATATCTCAGACTGGCCAATAAAAATAAAAGATTAACATGGTCAAAAGAACACAGACACAGGAACTCTGCCTAGAAGGCGAGCATCCTGGAGTCGCCTCTTCGCTGTTGATGTTGAAGCTGCCAGTTCTGTTTCTCAAACTAGGCACTCTAATGTACTTGTCCTCTTGCTCAGTTGTGCACCGGGACCTCCCACTCCTCTTTCTATTCTGGTTAGAGCCAGTTTGCGCTGTTCTGTGAAGGGAGTAGTTTATGACATCTTCAGTTTCTTAGGTTCAGAAGAAAGGTCTTTGTTTTTGGCCATTTGTAGCCTCGAATCGAACCCACAAATGCTGATGCTCCAAATACTCAACTAGTCTAAAGATGGTCAGTTTCATTGCTTCTTTAATCAGGAAAACAATTTTCAGCTGTGCTAACATAATTCAGCTGTGCTAACATACTTTTTCCAACCTACACTGTGAATGTTTAAATGATGTATTCAATACAGACAAGAAAAATACAATAATTTGTGTGTTGTTAGTTTCAGCACGCTGTGCTTGTCTATTGTTGTGACTTAGACGAAGATCAGATAACATTTTATGAACAATTTATGCAGAAATCCAGATAATTCCAAAGGGTTCAAATACTTTTTCTTACCACTATAGCTAACAACTGGAGTTTCTGTAACTAGCCAGTTAACCTTTGTAGCTAGCAGCAAGCTAGCAACCAACGCTAAAGGGATTGCAAACAGGTTAGCATAACTCTAGCCAGACAATTAAAAAAATATATATTAGCTAGCTGACTAGCACTTATGAGGGCTGCAAACACATTCCTCACATGCTAGTAATGTACAGTATTTCCTCCAACGTTTTAATGAAATGGGGCCTCTCCGTCCCTAAACACAAGTTTTCTAGAAACTTGTGGAAGGAGTGCTGATGACATCGCTCACTGAGGAGAAATCTGCACACAATGCATCCTTGACCACTTCCTGAAGTGGTCAGCCAGATCTGAACACGATCAGACCACATAGCAACTTTTGTGCGTCTAGACCCATTTTTAAATGTGATCTTTGTATTCTGGTAGCAGAAGTTGCAAATAAGTGTCAAGCATAGACACGACCTAGGTACACTTAAAAAATCATCCAGCATAACTGATTCATCCTGCAAAACATTGATAAGGTGACCGTTTAAGATAAAGAGTGCATCTCAAACTCAATTCGCCAGAGACAGCATCCCCATGGGACTTGCCGAGTATCACTCGCCGGGGGAGAGGTTTCGCAATAATGACTGATGTTTTCCTCTAGTACAGACAAAAAGGTCATGGCTCACCTTCTATGCTTACACGCCCACAGCCAACCCTCGCGGAGACCTATGGCACTAGCTAGCTAATTAATCCATTCCACTTTACAACCACCAGGTGTGAAGTTTATCACCCAAGATCAGCGGCTACGGTAAAGGGTCACTGCATCCCAACCTGCCAGGGTGCTGAACAGCCAGCCACACAGCTATCCCCAACGGAGCTCTCGTTGCTCCGTCTAAAAAATTACCTCTCGTAGATTGGTAGCAATGTGTGAAATGAAGTGGATTTGGAACTCCCCTCCACCCCCCAGACTACCTCCCACAATATGATAAGTAACCAGTAGAAGCTGATTGCAGGTCTAATTTCTTAAATATATTTGGTGGTTAAAAAAACGTGGTACGATTGTTTCAGTTTGCTTGTGCTCTGATCAGAACAGAGTACACCGGTCTTACCACACAGCTACCTTCCAGCATGTAGTTCCCTACAGCCTATTTTTCAAAATCTATTTTATGGCCACATGAAAGCCTCAGGGAATGTATCAAAGGATCAAAGGAAACAGCAAATCAACAACATGTTGCTATGACTGTCACATGATGTTGTAGTATAAACAACATTTACCCAGACACAACATACATTTTAACCATACTCAGGAGGTCAATCTGACACAGAGAAAACTAGACTCAGTTGGGGATCAGTTATTAACACATTTTGTTTGAAATGTTCCTTGGCATGTGAAATGACTTGATAACCTGTTTCTAATACATTTGTAATGCGTTTATGAACAAAACTGCACTCCTAACTTCATGAAGTAGAGCAAAGCTGAATGGAATGCATTATTAACATTTTAGAATTCAATTTGTACAACATTTTGTTATTGTGTAATTATTGTACATCCAACATGTTTTTAAACATGTACAATTCCTGTAGGGCTACAAAGACACTGGCCGTGCCTGAAATCTACATGCCTACTACTTACTACGTAAACTCCATACTGTGTACTAATCGTACAACATATTATTTAGCACATACTGGTTTGTAAAAAGTGTACAGTATGCCATGGCCGAAACGTGATACTTTTCGTCCATTCAAGACAACAGAAAACTGGGAATTCGAGAAAACAAAACGAGCTCAGACTGTGAAAAACAAACAATTGAGAAGTCAGTGATCTTCAGAGCAGCAGACTCCATCTTTGTCAACCATCTCTCTGACCACCTTCCTCTGATCAAGCCATGAACTGTCCCTCTCCATCTTTGTAGAATGCATGCACTCAGACTTGGTCTTTGTTGGTTGACCTAGCCAACTATAGCTAGGCTACTCATGAAGTATTGCTCATTTGTTTTTTGCTTTTGATGAGCTTTGGGATTATGAAAAGTGCTATTGAAATGTAATACATTTTACACCAAAGATGGTTTATTTAGTTTAGTAGAGCAAATGACGAAGGCCAAGAGGCCAACATGTAAGCTTTAACAAAGTGATATTAGCAAGAGTATCACTTTATTAAACACATAAACCGATGTGACAATCAGGAGAACTAGAATAAAATATAAGTGTTGGGACAAGCACCGCTGTGGAAAATAGGAATGTACAGTGGCTTGCGTATTCATCCCCTTGGCATTTTTCCTATTTTGTTGTCTGACAACATGGAATTAAAATAGATTTTTTTTGGGGGGGTTGTATAATTTCATTTACACAACATGCCAACCAAATATTTTTTATTTTGAAACAAACAAGAAATAAGACAAAACAGAAAACTTGAGCATGCATAACTATTCACCCCCAAAAAGTCAATACTTTGTAGAGCCACCTTTTGCAGCAATTACAGCTGCAAGTCTCTTGGGGTACGTCTCTATAAGCTTGGCACATCTAGCCACTGGGATTTTTGCCCATTCCTCAAGGCAAAACTGCTCCAGCTCTTTGAAGTTGGATGGGTTCCGCAGGTGTACAGCAATCTTTAAGTCATACCACAGATTCTCAATTGGATTGAAGTCTGGGCTTTGACTAGGCCATTCCAAGACATTTAAATGTTTCCCCTTAAACCACTCGAGTGTTGCTTTAGCAGTATGCTTAGGGTCTTTGTCCTACTGGAAGGTGAACCTCCGTCCCAGTCTCAAATCTCTGGAAGACTGAAACTGGTTACCCTCAAGAATTTCCCTGTATTTAGCGCCATCCATCATTCCTTCAATTCTGACCAGTTTCCCAGTCCCTGCCGATGAAAAACATCCCCATGGTGTTCTCGGACTCATGAGAGGTGTTGGGTTTTTGCCAGACATAGCCTTTTCCTTGATTACCAAAAAGATCTGACCAGAGTACTTTCTTCCATATGTTTCGGGAGTCTCCCACATGCCTTTTGGTGTTTGCTTATTTGTTTTTTAATAAGTAATGGCTTTTTTCTGGCCACTCTTCCGTAAAGCCCAGCTCTGTGGAGTGTACGGCTTAAAGTGGTCCTATGGACTGATACTCCAATCTCCGCTCTGCAGCTCCTTAAAGGTTATCTTTGGTCTGTTTGTTGCCTCTCTATTTAATGCCCTCCTTGCCTGGTCTGTGAGTTTTGGTGAGCGGCCATCTCTTGGCAGGTTTGTTGTGGTGCCTCATTTTTTAATAATGGATTTAATGGTGCTATGAGTTACATTTGACCACCACCGCAGAAGCTTCATTATTCATCTTCTTCCAAGTTGGTTTGTTTTTTACTTGAAGAGCTATAGCTATCAAAACTCGAAATTCCTGAAAAGTGTGCAGCAAATTCTACTACACTGAACAAAAATATGAATGCAAGATGCAACAATTTCAAAGATTTTGCTGAGTTACAGTTCATATATGGAATCAGTCAATTGAAACAAATTCATTAGACCCTAATCTATTGATTTCACATGACTGGGAATACAGATATGCATCTGTTAGTCACAGATACCTTAAAAAAGGATCAGGATCTTGTCACGGTATCTCTGTGCTGTTGTGTTCGTTGTCCGTAACTTATTCATGCCCATACCATAACCCCATCGCTACCATCGAGCACTTTGTTCACCACGTTGAAATCAGCAAACCACTCACCCACATGATGCCATATGACTGCCATCTGCCCGGTACAGTTGAAACCGGGATTTATCCCTGAAGAGCACACTTGTCCAATGTGCCAGAGGCCATCGAAGGGGAGCTTTTGCCCACTGAAGTCAGTTACGACTCTGAACTGCAGTCAGGTCAAGACCCTGGTGAAGATGACGAGCATGCAGATGAGCTTCCCTGAGATTCTTTTTTTACAGTTGGTGCAGAAATTCTTTGGTTATGCAAACCCACAGTTTCATCAGCTGTCCGGGTGACTGGTCACACACAATCCCACAGGTGAAGAAGCTCTATGTGGAGGTCCTGGGCCGGCATGATTACACATTCAAAACTTCAGTCATTTGTGGCATTGTGTTGTGTGACAAAACTGCATATTTTAGAGTGGCCTTTTATTGTCCCCAGCACAAGGTGCACCTGTGCAATGACCATGTGGTAAAATCAGCTTCTTGATATGCCACACCTGTCAGGTGGATGGATTATCTTGGCAAAGGAGAAATGCTCACTAACATTGATGTAAACAAATTTGTGCCCAAAATTTGAAAGAAATAAGACTTTTGTGCATATGGAACATTTCTGGGATATTTTACTTTAGCTCATGAAACATGGGACCAACACTTTACAGGTTGCATTTATATTTTTGTTTAGTATAGATGAAAAGCCAAAAATGAGTATAACATCCTGGCATTTAAAGTATACTTCATTTTTGAAATGTCACACACTATTAAACTTAATTTTTTGGCATATTCAAACGGCCTACTATTTAGGATGCAAGTATGGGTAGGCGGACACGGTCATTGTTTAGCTGTCTTTACAACTGTTAATGGGTTGAAACATAAGTATGCAACCCTGTGCCATATGTTTCACTACTCACTCTCAATAAGCAAAAGCGGAATCAATTAAGTGTTAATATGTACTTAACATTAATTGATTATGTCTCAAATGGGCAGAGAGCTCTTTGATTACTGATTTAATAACCATTGGTGAGATGAGAGGAGCTCTTACGGTGATTATGCAAGGCAAATCCATCTTCTTGCAAGTTCCTTTAAAATGGATTGGAAATAGCTTTGCACACGAGTACTGCTCATAAAGCTATTTAATCCTGTCTAACATCTGGATTAATATAATAGGAGGCATGTCTATTGTTTACACAAAACTCATTCAACACTTTCAGATTAAGTTGTGTGTAAAAAGGACTTGTGGGGGGGTAAAATATATTTCTCCCATGGGCAAAGAAACTCAAAAGGGTTGATGATATAAAATGTACAATAATTTCGATCCACATGTGCAAACAGATCCGCAAGGAAGGTGACATCTTTCAAATATCCTATTGAACCATAAACAGATTTGGCTCATTAATCTATATGGTCCAAATAATGATGATCCACACTTGGAAAATATATCTAATAATTTATCGATCTTAAAAGCAAGACATAACTCTATTGTTATGGTGGGAGATTATACTACAGGTTTAAGTACCTCAATGGACTGTAAAGTAAATCACACTACAAACTATCACCCTTATGCAGGCTTAAAACCTCTTCGGGACAGGGGGCAGTATTTTCACGGCCGGATGAAAAACGTACCCAAATTAAACAGCCTGCTTCTCGGCCCAGAAACTAAGATATGCATATTATTAGTAGATTTGGATAGAAAACACTCTGACGTTTCCAAAACTGTTTGAATGATGTCTGTGAGTATAACAGAACTCATATGGCAGGCAAAAACCTGAGAACAATCCAACCAGGAAGTGGGAAATCTGAGGATTGTAGTCTTTCAATCCATTGTCTATTGCATTTGTAGTCCTTGCGGGGTCATGTTGCACTTCCTAAGGCTTCCACTAGATGTCAACAGTCTTTAGAACCTTGTTTGAGGATTCTATGGTGAATTTGAAGGGGATAACAGCCCAAGGAAGTAGGTGTCCCATTAATAGGCATGGGTTCAGTCATGCGCGTCACCTTGGGAGCGAGCTGAGTTCATATTCACTCCTAAAGAGAACAGATTTGTCCGGTTGGAATTTTATTGAAGATATATGTTAAAAACAACCTAAAGATTCATTCTATACACCGTTTGACATGTTTCTACAAACTGTAGTATAACTTTTTGGACTTTTCTTCTGAACTAATAAGTAAGCACGCGCGTTGTGGATTTGGATAGTGAACCTAACGCTCGAACAAAATGGATGTATTTGGACATAAATATAATCTTTATTGAACATTTATTGTGGAGCTGGGATTCCTGGGAGTGCATTCTGATGAAGATAATCAAAGGTAAGTGAATATTTATAATGTAATTTCTTAGTTTTATTGACTCCAAGATAGCGGGTTTCTGTTTGCTTGTTGTTGGTGTCTTCTGGGCTGTACTCGGATTATTGCAAATTGTGCTTTCGCCGTGAACCTTTTTTGAAATCTGACAAAGCGGTTGCATTTAGGAAAAGTGTATTTATAATTCTGTGCATAACACTTGTATATTGATCAAAGTTTATGATGAGTATTTCTGTAATATGTGTGCTCATTGTGCTCATTCACCGGAAGGTTTGGAGGGAAAACATTTCTGAACATTATGCGCCAATGTAAAATGCTGTTTTTGGATATAAATATGAACTTGATCGAACAAAAGATACATGTGTTGTGTAACATGATGTCCTATGAGTGTCATCTGATGAAGATCGTCAAAGGTTAATGCTTAATTTTAGTTGTATTTCAGGTTTTTGTGACGCCTCTCCTTGCAAGGAAAATGGCTGTGTGGCTTTTCTTGTTTCGGTGGTGTCCTAACATAATGTCATGTTTTGCTTTCACTCTAAAGCCTTTTTGAAATCGGACAATGTGGTTGCATAAATGAGAAGTGTATCTTTAAAATGGTGTAAAATAGTCGTATGTTTGAGAAATTGAAATTATTCAATTTATGTTGTTTTGAATTCCGCGCCATGCTATTCTGTCAAATGATCCCGTTACCGGGATCCTGTCTCGAAGGGGTCACTAAAATGTTAAATATCCTGACCTAGTGAGATATACATTGAGGAAGCTCAATCAAGCTAGTCATCTTGATTACTTTCTTATATCATTTCCACAAGGGCGAAGGTAATGGACATTTAATCAAAGCCTACTGGATGACAACTTGTTTTTAACGAAGACCGAAGAATTTAAAAATTACTTTTTCGGTAACACTTTGCCAGCGTCATAACACGGTCATAACGTGTCATAGCCTGTTATAATATGGTCATAACACTGTCTTGACACCTGAGGAGACCTGTTGTGACTGGTTTTGACACCTACATAAGAGTGCAAAACCCCAGAAAAGCTACCACTGTAGTTATTTTATGGCTGGTTATGAAACCTACATAAGAGTGTCAAAACCTAGCACACTAAGCAAAACAATACACCAAAGCCTAGGTGTCAACAGTATGTTTATGTTATATATACCGTACCAGTCAAAAGTTTGGACACACCTACTCATTCCATTTTTTTTTTTTTTTTTTACAATTTTCTACATTTTAGAATAAATGTGAAGACAAAAAAAACAGATCAGGTCAAATTATATCATATTAACAAAGGAAATAGAGGAACTAACAGTAAAGACATATCAATAAAAACTGTAACATAGAGGCTCTGAATATGTTAGAGGGAAAACAAAAAGAAATGGAGGAACTTTTTAAAGAATTAGCAAATGTAATATATTATAAAATAAAGCGAACTGGATGGAATATGGAGAAAAATGCACCAGATACTTTTTTATCATCAACATAGAAATGCTACCAATAATAATTTACAGAAACTTGTTACAAATGAGTCATCCATGATTCACGAAACAATATTTAGAAGAGGAAGCAAAGTACTTTAAGCACACATCGCTTTCAGAAAATATTCAGACCTGTTCTTTTTTTCCACAATTTGTTACGTTACAGCCATTCTAAAATGGATAAAATGATCATTTGTTTTCCTCATCAATCTACACACAGTAACGACAAAGTGAACAGGTTTTACTTTTGGGGGGAAATTTATTTAAAATAAAAAACAGATACCTTATTCAGACCCTTTGCTATGAGACTCAAAATGTATCTCAGGTGCATCCTGTTTCCATTGATCATCAAATCTTTCTACAACTTGATTGGACATGATTTGGAAAGGCACACACATGTCGATATAAGGTCCCTCAGTTAACAGTGCATGTCAGAGCAAAAACCAAGCCATGAGGGTGAAGGAATTATTCGTAGAGCTCCGAGACAGGATTGTGTCGAGGCACAGATCTGGGGAAGGGTATCCAAAACATTTCTGCAGCATTGAAGGTCCCAAAGAACAGAGTGGCCGCCATTATTTTTGCATGGAATAAGTTTGGAAACACCAAGACTCTTCCTAGAGCTGGACACGGGGGAAATTGGGGGAGAAGAACCCGATGGTCACTCTGACAGAGCTCCGGAGTTCCTCTGTGGCGATGGGAGAACCATCCAGAAGGACAACCCTCTCTGCAGCACTCCACCAATCAGGCCTTTATTATAAAGTGGCCAGACGGAAGCCTTTCCTCGGTAAAAGGCACACGACAGCCCGCTTGGAGTTTGCCAAATGGCACCAAAAGGAACCTGAGAAATAAGATTCTCTGGTCGGATTAAAGCAAGATTGGTTTAACTATTTGGCCTGAATGCCAAGCATCACCGAGGAAACCTGGCACCATCCCTACGGCGAAGCATGGTGGTGGCAGCATCATGATGAGGGGAAGTTTTTCAGCAGCAGGGACTGGGAGACTAGTCAGGATCGAGGGAAAGATGAACGGAGCAAAGTACAGAGAGATCCTTGATGAAAACCTGCTCCAGAGTGCTCAGGACCTCAGACTGGGGCAACGGTTCACCTTCCAACAGGACAACGACCCTAAGCACACAGTCAAGACAATGCAGGAGTGGCTTCGACACAAGTCTCTGAATGTCCTTGAGTGGGCCAGCCAGAGCCCGGACTTGGACCCAATCGAACATCTCTGGAGAGACATGAAAATAGCTGTGCAGTGACACTCCCCATCCAACCTGACAGAGATTGCGAGGATCTGCAGAGAAGAATGGGAGAAACTCCACAAATACAGGCGTGTCAAGCTCGTAGCATCATACCCAAGAAGACTTGAGGCTGTAATCGCTGCCGAAGGTGCTTCAACAAACTACCGAGTAAATGGTCTGAATACTTATGTATGTACATTTTGATATTTCCGTTGTTTATTTATAATACATTTGCAAAAATGTCTAAAAAACTGTTTTTGTCATTATGGGGTATTGTGTGTAGATTGATGATTTTTTGTATCAATATTTGAATAAGGCTGTAACATAACAAAATGTGGAAAAATTCAAGTGGTCTGAATACTTTCCGAATGCACTGTATGTTTTCATTTCAGTCTCCTCCATCTCCACTAACTGATGTTAATTGTAAGCATTTTTTTATATTAATAGTGTAAAATTAACATATATACAGTACACAAAGACTCATGTGAAAGCCTAAATACACAGGAGGAACTTCTAGACGCAATTGAAGCCTTCAAGTCCAGGAAAACTCTAGGGCTGGATGGCATACTAGTTGAGGCATATCAAATATTTTACTCAAAGGTCTATTATTAACATGTTTTAACCAATCCTATAAAAATAGTAGACTATCAAATACTCAGCAAAAAGGATTGATTTCACTATTACTGAAACAGAACAAATATAAAGATCCAGTCCACCTAAAAAACTGGAGGCCCCTTACATTTCAGTGTGTGATGCCAAAATTCTAGAAACATGTATAGCGCTTACAATTAAAAAGGTATTGATGAATATTATTAATCCTAATTAGACAAGTTTTTTTACATGGCCTATACATTGGAGATATAGAAGACAACTACAGGAAACAATAGAACACTATGAAAAATCTGGGAAACCAGGCCTGATATTCATAGATGACTTTGAAAAGGCCTTTGATAAAGGACAACTGGAGTTTATATATAAATTCCTGGACTATTATAATTTTGGAGAATCTCTTATACAATAGGTGTAAAATAGTAAATAATGGCTACTTCTCAGGAACTATTAAAATGTCAAGAAAAGTAAAACAAGGTTGTCCTCTGTTGGCATAGCTGTTCGTTATGGCCAAAGAAATGTTAGCTATTAAAATCAGATCCAACAGTAACAACAAGGGGCTAGAAATCCAGGGCTAAAAAACTAAGTTGTCATTGTATGCTGACGACTCATGTTTTCTTTTAAATCCTCAATATGAATCCTTGCTCAGTCTCATAAAGGATCTAGATAATTTCTCTAATCTCTCTGGATTACAACCGAACTATGATAAATGTACCATAGTATTTATTGGATCGCATTTTTTCTTTAATTTTACATTACCGTGTAGTTTACCAATAAATTGGTCTGACGGTGAAGTGGACATACTTGGTATTCATATCCCGAAATAAAGAAATTATATAAAAAATACATATTTTCATAGGAAGTTTGAAAAAAATAGATAAGATCTTGCAACTATTGAAAGGTAAATGTCTGTCTACTTGTGATAAAAATCACCATGATAATTTTTTTTGTCATATCCCAGTGTACCTATTTACTGATGGCCCTGCCTAAACTGGACAACTTGCTTTATTATCTGGAGGGTGAAAATCCAAAAACATTCTCTTTTACTCAGAGTATTATTAACCTGTTATGGATAGGGGGCAGTATTTTCACGGCCGGATAAAAAACATACCCAATATAATCTGATTATTACTCCTGCCCAGAAACTAGAATATGCATATAATTATTAGCTTTGGATAGAAAACACTCCAAAGTTTCTAAAACTGTTTGAATGGTGTCTGTGAGTATAACATAACTCATTTGGCAGGCCAAAACCTGATAAAATCCCAAACAGGAAGCACCTTCTCTGACCATTTCTTGGCCTTCTTGATCATCTCTAACCAAAACAGGGGATCTCTGCTGTAACGTGACACTTCCTATGGCTCCCATGGGCTCTCAGAAGTTGGCAAAAAGCTGAATGGTGGATTTGCAGGCCCTGGCTGAAAAACATTAGCGCATTTTGATAGTGGTCGATCAGAGAACAGAGACTGGAGGCGCGTGCACGAGGCGACCCCATGTTTTTATTCTTTCATCTTTGAACATAAACAACGACTCCCGGTCGGAATATTATCGCTTTTTTACGAGAAAAATCGCATAAAAATTGATTTTAAACAGCGGTTGACATGCTTCGAAGTACGGTAATGGAAAATTTAGAATTGTTTTGTCACGAAAAGCGTCGGGCGCGTAACTCTTCGTCACCCTTGGATAGTGTCTTGAACGCACGAACAAAACGCCGCTATTTGGATATAACTATGGATTATTTTGAACCAAACCAACATTTGTTATTGAAGTAGCAGTCCTGGGAGTGCATTCTGACGAAGAACAGCAAAGGTAATCAATCTTTTCTAATAGTAAATCGGAGTTTGGTGAGGGTCAAACTTGGTGGGTGTCAAAATAGCTAGCCGTGATGGCTGGGCTATCTACTCAGAATATTGCAAAATGTGCTTTCACCGAAAGCTTTTTTAAAATCGGACATAGCGAGTTCATAAAGGAGTTCTGTATCTATAATTCTTAAAATAATTGTTATGTTTTTTGTGAACGTTTATCGTGAGTAATTTAGTAAATTCACCGGAAGTGTTTGGTGGGAATGCTAGTTCTGAACGTCACATGCTAATGTAAAAAGCTGGTTTTTGATATAAATATGAACTTGATTGAACAAAACATGCATGTATTGTATAACATAATGTCCTAGGCGTGTCATCTGATGAAGATCATCAAAGGTTAGTGCTGCATTTAGCTGTGGTTTATTTTTTTGTGACATTATATGCTAGCTTGAAAAATGGGTGTCTGATTATTTCTGGCTGGGTACTCTGCTGAAATAATCTAATGTTTTGCTTTCGCTGTAAAGCCTTTTTGAAATCGGACAGTGTGGTTAGATAAAGGAGAGTCTTGTCTTTAAAATGGTGTAAAATAGTCATATGTTTGAAAAATGGAAGTTTTGGGATTTTTGAGGAATTTGTAATTCGCGCCACGCCTATCATTGGATATTGGAGCAGGTGTTCCGCTAGCGGAACGTCTAGATGTAAGAGGTTTTAATGTCACCTCCCCTGTCTGATATCTTAACTTTCTCTATGCCACAAAATCTAAAAGGTAGAAATGTCATGCTTTAGGTCATTAAAATGTATTGAAACTGTCATTTCTCCTGATTTGAACTTTCAGAGAATGTTTTGGGATTTTCACCCTCCAGACATTATTTCCTAAAGGTCTTAATGATGAAATGACTATGTATGTTATGTTGTGAATTTGAACATGAATTTTGTGAATTTTGTTTTTCGTACGATGTACCCAATGATTAATGAAAACTTGCTCGGTAGGTCTATGTCCTCATTGTGCTTTTACAGTCTTGTTTAATACGTCTTATTTACACACTTTATTCAAATATTTATGAAATGCATATTGTTATATTTGGTAGCACTTATTTGTTTTTCCTTCGTTTCCAACCCCTTTCGATGCGTGGAACAGATGTGGGTGGGGCTAGGTCTACATAAGGGGGCTAATTTAAAAAAACTCAGAAAAAGCTCTGACAAAGGCCGCGAGGCCGATACGTAAGCTTATTAAAGATCAGTGATACTATCAAGAGCAGCGTGCGGTTTCTTTTTTCTTTCATATTTGAGATTCTTCAAAGTAGCTACCCTTTTCCTTGATGACAGCTTTGCACATAATACTTCAAGTTAAAGCGTACTGTTAGCTAGCTAGCTAGCTAACATTACGTGTATGATCTGTGTAGTAATATCAGTCATATCTCAGAAAGCCATTTGCATTGCTAGCTAACTAGCATTGAACCTAGTTGGTTAGATTTACATCTCTTGAACGCAATCGACTTGCCAGATTTAAAAATAACCTTACTGGGAAATCACACTTTGCAATAATCTGAGCACTGCGCCCAGAAAAATACGCTTTGCGATACAGACTAACCGCCATGTTGGAGAGATCTAAAATCGAAAATACTATGTAAATAATTCATTACCTTTTGATTGTCTTCATCAGATGTCACTTCCAGGAATCCCAGGTCCATAACGAATGTAGTTTTGTTCAAAAAAGCTCATAATTTATGTCCAAAAAGCTCCGTGTTGTTAGCACATGATCTAAGCCAGCCGGACTTCACTTCACGAACGGAAAAAAAAATATTTTTACGTTCGTTCAAACATGTCAAACGTTGTATCGCATAAATCATTAGTGCCTTTTTTAACCAGATCATGAATAAAATTCAAGGTGGACGATTGGGTTCTCTTTGAAAACGTATTGGAACGAGAGTACCCAACATCAACTCGCACGCCAGGTGTCTAATGGGCCATCACCGTTCCAAGGCTCTTGTTCGGTCAGATCTCACAGTATAAGACTCAAAACACTTTGTAAAGGCTGGTGACATCTAGTGGAAGCAATAGGAAGTGCCAAAACATTCCTCAGCCCCTTTGTTTTTCAATGGCATAGGCTTAAAGTCAATTCAACACATCAGGTATCCACTTCCTGTCAGAATCTGTCTCAGGGTTTTGCCTGCCAAATGAGTTCTGTTATACTCACAGACACCATTCAAACAGTTTTAGAAACTTTAGGGTGTTTTCTATCCATATATAATAAGTATATGCATATTCTAGTTACTGGGTAGGATTAGTAACCAGATTAAATCGGGTACATTTTTTTATCCAGCCGTGAAAATACTGCCCCCTATACCATAACAGATTAATGAAAGACGCTGGGAAACGAGAAGCAAATACAGGATGTGGATTTAATAATAAATAGACATGAAACAAAATAAGAACAGCGCCTGGACAGGAGAAACATAACAACATCAATGCTGACTCAGGACTGAAAATGAGGAAGTGACAATAATAGGCGAGGTAAATAACATAATGGAGTCCAGTTGAGTCCCATAATTTAGCACAGGTGCACGTAACAAAGGTGGCAGGTGTGTGTAATGATGAGTGAACTGGTGACCATCCAATATGTGCTGTAGACAATATGGAAATGATTAAACTATTTTTGTTAAGATAGGAATGTGATTTACTTTTCTAACAAGGTCATCGTTTTTGATATTACTTTGTACAGTAACTAGCCACTCCCCGAATGAGATCAGAGAGCTTGTCAGCGTGATGGAACCGCCCTTTTCGACCAGAGTGCTTAAAAACGACTGACTAAGAATGAATATAACAGACCGAAAGACGTGAGACCATGGTCCACACGTTGAAAAGCTGGAAACTCTCAAACTCAACACTAAATGAGAAGATAATCTGAATTACCAGACCAGAAATGTGTGGTGCGTGAGCTACATTTGGGAAATAGTTGAAACGTTGAACAAACACAAAGGGAAGAAGATAACCTCACCTACCACACCAGGATACCGCCAGTCTGTAGTTGCATGTGTAAAGTGCTTCACACTCTGACTAAAGACAAGGTGGTATGCAGATATTTGCGCAGTCTTGCACGAATTGAAACATTTTCTGGCTGGCGCTCGCATTACCTTGTTGTTTTCCTTACATTTACATTACATTTAAGTCATTTAGCAGACGCTCTTATCCAGAGCGACTTACAAATTGGTGCATTCACCTTATGATATCCAGTGAAACAACCACTTTACAATAGTACATCTATATATTTTGGGGGGGGGGGGGGTGGGGGGGGTTAGAAGGATTACTTAACCTCCCTGGGCAAGGTGGGACGCTTGCGTCAGCCAGTGGCATCGCGTGGCGCGAAATACAAATACCTCATAAACGCTATAACTTCGATTTCTCTAAAATATAACATTTTCCTAGCAACTAGCATGCATCACAAATACCCAAAACACAGCTAAATGCAGCACTAACCTTGGACGATCTTCATCAGATGACACTCCTAGGACATCATGTTACACAATACCTGCATTTTTTGTTCGATAAAGTTCATATTTATATATATAAAAACAGCATTTTACATCGGCGTGTGACGTTCAGAAAATATTTTCCTTCAAATACTGCCGGTGAATCAGCGCCACAATTTACAAAAATACTTGCCATAAACATTGATACAAAATTAAACTGTCATTCAAAGAATTATAGATGAACATCTCCTTTATGCAAACGCTATGAAAGATTTCAAAAAAGCTTCACGAGGAAAGCACTCTTTACAATAATCTGAGTACTGAGCTCAGAAAAATACACTAGGCTATACAGATAACCGCCATCTTGGAGTCATCTAAAATCATACATTGCATTAGAAATATTCCCTTACCTTTGATCATCTTCATCAGAAGGCACTTTCAGGAATCCCAGGTCCACAACAAATGTTGTTTTGTTCGATAAAGTCCATAATTTATGTCCAAATAACTCCTTGTTGTTTGTGCGTCCAGAAAGCGCGCGGACGATGTTGCGACGAAAAGTAAACAAAAGTCGTATTTACGTTCATTCAAACATGTCAAACATTGTAAAACATCAATCTTTAGGGCCTTCAGAACATGAAGATTCAATAATATTTCAACCGGACGGTTCCTGTGTCTTGAAAAAGGTTTTGGAACGGGAGGGATCCATCCTCATGAACGCAATCCAAGAAGTGATGTCACCCCCTGCCTCAACAACTTCCCCTCCTTGTCATTCGGGCTCTGTTCATCGTAGAAGCTTCAAACAACTTTGTAAAGACTGTCGACATCTAGTGGAAGCCGTTGGAAGTGGTCAGGGAGGCTAGTTTTCGTCCATTTCCGCTCGGCTGCCCGGAGCCCTGTTCTGTGAGCTCGCAATGAGTCGTCAAGCCACGGAACAGGAGGGGAGGACCGAGCCGGCCGGGAGGATAGGGGACATAGAGAGTCAAAGGATGCAGAAAGGGAGGAGAGGAGGGTTGAGGAGGCAGAATCAGGAGATTGGTTGGAGAAGGCTTGAGCAGAGGGAAGAGATGATAGGATGGAAGAGGAGAGAGTAGCAGGAGAGAGAGAGCGAAGGTTGCGACGGCGCAATACCATCTGAGTAGGGGCAGAGTGAGTAGTGTTGGAGGAGAGTGAGAGGGAAAAGGATACAAGGTAGTGATCGGAGACTTGGAGGGGAGTTGCAGTGAGATTGGTAGAAGAACAGCATCTAGTAAAGATGAGGTCAAGTGTATTGCCTGCCTTGTGAGTAGGGGGGACGGTGAGAGGGTGAGGCCAAAAGAGGAGAGGAGTGGAAAGAAGGAGGCAGAGAGAAATGAGTCAAAGGTAGACGTAGGGAGGTTAAAGTCACCCAGAATTGTGAGGGGTGAGCCATCCTCAGGAAAGGAACTTATCAAGGCGTCAAGCTCATTGATGAACTCTCCAAGGGAACCTGGAGGGCGATAAATGATAAGGATGTTAAGCTTTAATGGGCTAGTGATTGTGACAGCATGGAATTCAAAGGAGGACATAGACAGATGGGTCACGGGAGAAAGAGAGAATGTCCACTTGGGAGAGATGAGGATTCCAGTCCCGCCACCCCGCTGACCAGATGCTCTCGGGGTATGCGAGAACACATGGTCAGACGAGCAAAGAGCAGTAGGAGTAGCAGTGTTTTCTGTGGTAATCCATGCTTCCGTCAGCGCCAAGAGTCGAGGGACTGGAGGGTAGCATAGGCTGAGATGAACTCTGCTTTGTTGGCCACAGACCGGCAGTTCCAGAGGCTGCCGGAGACCTGGAACTCCACGTGGGTCGTGCGCGCTGGGACCAACAGGTTAGAGTGGCAGCGGCCATGCGGTGTGAAGCGTTTGTGTGGCCTGTGCAGAGAGGAGAGAACAGGGATAGACAGACACATAGTTGACAGGCTACAGGAGAGGCTACGCTAATGCAAAGGAGAATGGAAAGAAAATTAACTAAACAACTGGGAAGCGAGAGAGCAGGGCCTCCCTCACTAACCATTCACTGAAACAGTCAAATATAACTATTCCAACTTCCACTTAGAAATTATAATTGATGTAAACTACAGTGGTTCAATGTTTCCAGAATAGGCTCAAACTTAGCTTATTCAGCTAGATAACTTGGTACAGTATTCTTACAAATATGAACTTTGGACATGTGTGTGTTCCTTTCAAAGTAAGTTCCTTATTTTCTGTATATTGTGTTGTCGTTTCTAGTGTAGGCACATTCAGTATGTAGGTACAATTGAAGTCAGATGTTTACATACACCTTAGCCAAATACATTTAAACTCAGTTTTTCACAATTCCTGACATTTAATAATCCTCAAAAAAATGCACTGTTTTAGGTCAGTTAGGATCACGACTTTATTTTAAGAATGTGAAATGTCAGAATAATAGTAAAGAGAATTATTTATTTCAGCTATTATTACTTTCATCACATTCCCAGTGGGTCAGAAGTTTACATACACTCAATTAGTTTTGCCTTTAAATTGTTTAACTTTGGTCAAACGTTTCGGGTAGCCTTCCACAAGATCCCACAATAAGTTGGGTGAATTTTGGCCCATTCCTCCTGACAGAGCTGGTGTAACTGAGAGGTTTATTGGCCTCCTTGCTCGCACAAGCTTTTTCAGTTCTGCCCACACATGTTCTATGGGATTGAGATCAGGGCTTTGTGATGGCCAATCCAATACCTTGACTTTGTTGTCCTTAAGTCATTTTGCCACAACTTTGGAAGTATGCTTGGGGTCATTGTCCATTTGGAAGACCCATTTGCGACAAGCTTTAACTTCCTGACTGATGTCTTGAGATGTTGCTTCATAATATCCACATCATTTTCCTACCTCATGATACCATCTATTTTGTGAAGTGCACCAGTCCGTCCTGCAGCAAAGCACCCCCACAACATTATGCTGCCATCCCCGTGCTTCACAATTGGGATGGTGTTCTTTGGCTTGCAAGCCTCCCCCTTTTTCCTCCAAACATAACGATGGTAATTTTCCATTTTTGTTATATCAGACCAGAGGACATTTCTCCAAAAAGTACGATCTTTGTCCCCATGTGAAGTTGCAAACAGTAGTCTGGCTTTTTTTACGGCAGATTTGGAGCAGTGGCTTCTTCCTTGCTGAGCGGCCTTTCAGGTTATGTCGATATAGGACTTGTTTTACTGTGGATATAGATACTTTTGTACCTGTTTCCTCCAGCATCTTCACACAGTTCTTTGCTGTTGTTCTGGGATTGATTTGCACTTTTCGCACCTAAGTACGTTCATCTCTAGGAGAAGGAGTGCTGAGTGGTATGATGGCTGCTTGGTCCCATGGTGTTTAATCTTGCATACTATTGTTTGTACAGATGAACATGGTACCCTCAGGCATTTGGAAATTGCTCCCAAAGACGAACCAGACTTGTGGAGGTCTACAATTTTTCTTCTGAGGTCTTGGCTGATTTATTTTGATTTTCCCATGATGCCAAGCAAAGAGGCACTGAGTTTGAAGGTAAGCCTTGAAATACATCCACAGGTATACCTCAAATTGACTCAAATGATGTTAGTTAGCCTCTCACAAACTTCTAAAGCCATGACATCATTTTCTGGAATTTTCCAAGCTGTTTAAAGTCACAGTCAACTTAGTGTATGTACACTTCTGACCCACTGGAATTGTGATAGTGAGTTATAAGTGAAATAATCTGTCTGTAAACAATTGTTGGTAAAAAATACTTGTGTCATGCACAAAGTAGATGTCCAAACCGACTTGCCAAAACTATAGTTTGTTACAAGAAATTTGTGGAGTGGTTGAAAAATGAGCTTTAATGACTCCAACCTAAGTGTATGTAAACTTCCGACTTAAACTGTATGTATGAATCTACGTAAGGAGCATAATGTATTTACATTTTTATACAAATGTTTTCAAATCCTGGTGATAAATAATGCATTCCGTGTGTATAATATTTTTTTTATGTTTTACTGATTTATATTGAGCTAATGCTAAGCTATTTTCCAGCTACGTGTATGTGTGTCACCATGTTTGTTGACATTATACAATGTATTCTGGGTGTCACACAAACATCTGTCAGAGCAAAGATGTTATAATGGGGTGAAGGAAGGGAATGAGTAAATTTCCGGAAGTGAATGAAGGGAAGTGAATGATCGTAGACGACACACCCCCTTCAACATGCATACTATAAACAGACCAAACTCATCTTGTCTCCTTTTATTATCTTTGGTTGATGCAAAAAAACAAACATGGTGGCATGCCCAAACTACCCAAAGTGTTTTACTCAATTCTTTTGATTAATTATAAATCAAATCAAATTGTATTTATCACATGCGCCGTCAACAGGTGTAGACCTTACAGCAAAATGCTTACTTACAAGCCCTTAAAAAATAATATATATAAAAAAGTAAGAGATAAGAATAGCTAATAATTAAAGAGCAGCAGTAAATAACAATAGCGGGGCTATATAAATGGAGTACCGGTACATAGCTAAATACCTCTTGGGGCTAGATGTCCCGCTGGCGGAACACAAGTTGACAACATCCGGTGAAATTGGTGGGCTCGCAATTCAAAATATTAAACATTCATGAACATACAAGTGTCTTATATCATTTAAAAGCTTACCGTCTTGATAATCTAACTGCGTTGTCAGATTTTAAAAAGGCTTTACGGCGAAAGCATACCATGCGATTGTCTGAGGACAGCGCCCCATCAACATATTTTTCAACCAGCACAGGCATCGCAAAATCACAAATAGCGATTAAATACATCACTTACCTTTGAAGATCTTCCTCTGTTTGCAATCCCAAGGGTCCCAGCTACAACATGAATGGTTGTTTTGTTCGATAAAATCCTTCTTTATATCCCAAAAAGTTAGTTTAGTTGGCGCCATTGTTTTCAGTAATCCACTCGTTCAACATGCAGACAAAGAGTTCAAAAAGCTACCGCTAAACTTCGTCCAAACAAGTCAAACGACATTTCTATTTAATCCTCAGGTACTCTAAAATGTAAATAAACTATAATATTTCACATGGAAAGTAGTATGTTCAATAGGAAAAGAGAATTCGTAAGCTCATGCCTTCTCCCTCGCGCAACGAAAGACTGATTTGCTTCAGGTGATCCCATAACAAAAACTCCAAATACTTTTTTGTTTTTCAAAAGAAGCCTGAAAGCATGAATAATGACTACTGATATCTAGTGGAAGCCATATGGATTGCAATCTGGGTGATGGAGATACATAGAAACAATAGGTTTCCATAATAAGAGCCTGGGAGCTGAAAAAAAAATTCTGGTCGGATTTTCTTTGGATTTTCGCCTGCCATGTCAATTCTGTTATAGTCTCATATTTTTTTTAGAAACTTTAGAGTGTTTTCTATCCAATGCTACCAATTATATGCATATCCTGTTTACTTTGGGCATGTCAGTCAGGCGGAAATTCAGGATGCTAGACCCTAGCCTTAAGAAGTTTTAACTTGGCTTTCAAAGACTTTAGAAAGGCAGGGCAGGATAGATATTGGTCTGTAATAGTTTGGGTCTAGAGTGTCTTCTCCTTAGAGCTTTCCAATTTTTAGCGATCTCAGACGATACGAAAGAGAGGTTGAACAGGCTAGTAATAGGGGTTGCAACAATTGCGGCGGATATTTTTAGAAAGAGAGGGCCCAGATTGTCTAGCCCAGCTGATTTGTAGGGGTCCAGATTTTTCAGCTCTTTCAGAACATCAGTTATCTGGATTTGGGTGAAGGAGAAGTGGGGTCGTCTCGGGCAAGTTGCTGTAGGGAGTGCAGAGCTGCTAGCCAGGTGGAAAGCATGGCCAGCTGTAGAAACATTCTTATTGAAATTCTTGATTATCGTAGACTTATCGGTGTTGACAGTGTTTCCTAGCCTCGGTGCATTGGGCAGCTGGGAGGAGGTACTCTTATTCTCCATGGACTTTACGGTGTCCCAAAAGTTTTTGGAGTTTGTGCTACAGGATGCAAATTTCTGTTTGAAAAAGCTAGCCTTTGCTTTCCTAACTGACTGTGTATAGTGGTTTCTAACTTCCCTGAAAAGCTGCATATTGCGGGGACTATACTGCTAATGCAGTATGCCACAGGATGTTTTTGTGCTGGTTAAGGGCAGTCAAGTCTGGAGTGAACCAAGGGCTATATCTGTTCTTAGGTCTACATTTTTTGGAATGCGGCATGCTTATTTAAGATGGTGAGGAAAGCACTTTCAAAGAATAACCAGGCATCCTCTACTGACGGGATGAGGTCAATATCCTTCCAGGATACCCGGGCCAGGTCGATTAGAAAGGCCTGCTCGCTGAAGTATTTTAGGGAGCGTTTGACAGTGATGAGGAGTGGTCGTTTGACTGCGGATCCATTACAGACTCTGAGATACTCTGAATGAACTGACATTTACTCCTGAGGTGCTGACCTGTTGCACTCTCTACAACCACTGTGATTATTATTATTTGACCCTGCTGGTCGTATATGAACATTTGAACATCTTGGCCATGTTCTGTTATAATCTCCACCCGGCACAGCCAGAAGAGGACTGGCTACCCCTCATAGCCTGGTTCCTCTCTAGGTTTCTTCCTAGGTTCTGCCCTTTCTAGGGAGTTTTTCCTAGCCACCGTGCTTCTACACCTGCATTGCTTGCTGTTTGGGGTTTTAGGCTGGGTTTCTGTACAGCACTTTGTGACATCAGCTGATGAAAGAAGTACTTTTTAAATACATTTGATTGATTGACTGATATAAAAGACTGATATAATGGGAAACAGGGGTTGCAAAAGGAATTCTTGGAATTAATTAAAGCCTTTTAGACAATTTAGCTAATTATACATTGACATGGGAAGATACAGAAAATATATGCTGAAAAGCATATTACTGCTATAACATATTATTGAATATGGGAGCACACCACACCGCAGTCATAATCAACCATTGACAAAGACAACCTGCCGTGTGACCGATTCGCAGGTCAAGACTAAAGGTGTTTTTATGACAATACCATACGGCAATGGTTATTTATATACCTACACTGCTGTACTTACTCCAGAACCTGCCATTAAATCCTTGCTATGTAGGATCTCTGAAACCTGCCCCCTGAATGAGAATGAATTATGCGGGAGTCTCCCCCCTGCTGAATACAGGTGGGACACGGGACCTACTTATTACAGCCCAGATGTGCCTGCAATTGATCACTGTCGCACCCCGCTCAGATAGCACTCCAGTAGATGTCTGAAATGCAGCTCCTGTGTATGTGTGTTATTTGTATGTGTTTACCTGCATTTGTGTGTGTGTCTGTGTGCGCAAACATTTTCCTTTCTTCATTCTCTCTCTGTGGAGCAACTTTTATAGTTTATATGCTGCATAATTAAACTGATGTTTCACGTGTGTTTTTAAATTAATAAACTGATGATTGGAGTTTACATTAGCTACGTGTCTGTAGCCTTGTAATGTTTGTATCTACAGTACACAATATATGTAAATCTTGTACAGGCATGAATTACATTACATTCAGAGTATTGTAGTGCCCCTGTATGTAATCGGATAGCAATACAGCCTCTGCCAGGAGGTCCAGACGGGGAAGTTTGCTTGGCCTGTAATCACAGGGCTGATGGTTCAAGTCCCACTCCGGCTCTTCCACCCTCAGTTGCTATAATAAGACACAAAAAACTTCACACAGCCAAGTGTCTCTTGCCATTGTCAGTTGTGGCATTGCATAAACTAGACAGTTGGATGTCTAACAGGGTTCCGCAGTAGCAGGGAAACAGTTGCATTCCTGGTATCTGTGTATATGTGCCGACTGCCCAGCCCTCATCCAAGCTCCCAGTCTAGCACAGTGTTGCCAACAGCAGCTAATTTAAGAGACGATCTGCGCAATGCCGACTCCATGCCACTCCTACATACTCCTGTTCCCTATATGCATCACTTCCCGCCGGACCGCAGAAATGCCAAGTCTCCATATGTCGACCACAGTCATGCCTCTTTCTATGTAGAACACGTCAATCAGAACAGAAAATGGTTAATATGAGAAACCGCTGACCTTGATTATCCCCTGCATTGACTCTCTCACTTAATTTCTCTCTCGCCATCTCTTTTGCTCTACCTCTCTCACTCTTTCTTCATCTTTGGTATTTGATTGGTCCCCTCTAAACGACTGATCACACTTTGTCAGCTGCGGTGACTGACTGATAATATAGAAAGTGTCTCATTGTCGAAAGATTGGATTTGGCTATTGTTATTCGCTCAAATGAGCAAATTAGACACAGGGGATATCCATTGATGATGGCAAATTACTTTTGCTTACAGGCACATAGCCTGTGTTGACATTAATCAACACGTTACATTACTGTACTATAAGCTTCTCTGCAGCTAGTGTACAATATTAATAATAATTTAGTAGATTTATATAGTGCTTTTCCAGGAGCAAGAGCTTTACATAGTAAGGAAACTCACCTCATCCAACAAATCATCCACCATCAATAAAAATACAATCTCCATCATGTTTTACCACAAACCCTTTTCCTTATAGCCTGTCTCTTGTCGATGGGGTGGTAATCCACGGCTATCCAGCAGAAGACAGGTTTCCCATGTGCTTGAGCCATTATTGGCCGGCAGTAGGAGCTATCGGCAAAAACAGTATGTTTGTTTTAATCGGCTCCCCATGTGCCCATACCCCCCATCTGGCACAGATTTCTCATGCATTGCAATAATTGACCGATCAATACAAAAGTGTCAATTGTGTCACGTTGTGAGAGAGGGGGAAGAAAACAAGAACAACACGAAGCAAATAACCACCCTCGGCAGAGAGCTAATCCGTCCTTGGATCGATTCAAACGATGACACCCGGACGACAATGGCATTGGCAATATCATCTTTAACCGGAAGCCACCTGGGGAGGTGGTTGATGAAATGCGATGCGACTATAGCCAATTGTTACAGATTATGCCACAATCCCTCAAAGTTTCTGGCAGACTGAAGAGGCTGTGGAATATGAGGTATTTCCTTTCAGCATGAATAAGGATAGAAAGCCAGCACAAGGCAAATGCTGCTCCCAAGTGCTTTCATTCCACCTGCTCCAGAAGATGACGATTCAGATTGTCAGATCTACTGCGTTCGTGTACTCAGAGGGAAGTGCTTTAGTTCCAAATCCATCTCTCTAGGGTCAAAGGTCACGATTCGAAGGTGGAAAAAGTGGGCGGTTATTCCGATTGGCCATGTCACATCATACCTCTGGTAGTTTATGATTGTGACATTTTTAACCAGCTGAGCAAAACACCTCCATCTCCCACAATATCCTCATGAGTCCTCCTTACACATATTCCTCTCTATATTTCTGTGCTGCCTAAGTCAAATTTTTTATCGTACTTGAACATGGAGTGAGTGAGTCATACATCACTCACATTGCTGTCAATTATGGGGAAAGAGGAGGAGGGGGTGGGAAGAAAATAGAAAAATCCGGCACAACCCAGGGCCCCTCCAGATTGATCCATCTTCCCTCATCAATATTCACTTGATTGCTTGTCGTTCGGGCCGAAGAGAAGGCTAGTTAAGGGGCAGAAGAAAATACAGGCTAATTTCAATGCACAGCAATTAAAGAGAAGCAGGGGAACCCTTCCCACATACGTCTTCCCTGCCTGACATTTACCAGATCAGTGATGGATCAGGGGGAAAATCGCTATGAGGACATCCCTCGCCATCCTTCCCCATTTACTTTTTCATTCACGACTTAATTTTGCTAATCGTGCAATGTGTGCATAAACTCGCAAGCGTTTTCAGTAGCTAATTGCTAGGATATCGGTGGTGACAAAAGGTCACGGCTACATTCTCACTACATTTACTTCTCCTCTCCAGTTAGGCCCACAGGGACACATGAAAAGAGAAAAGAAAGCGAGGGAGGAAGGAGAGCGAGGCCTTAATCAGTCCAGGAGGAGTGAAAGAGATGACAAGCAAAGACACATCCAATTTGTCTGTCACGAGCGCGTTTCTTTTTAGAGTGAGCTTGTGTTGGCTGCTCTTTTGAATGATATCCACGGTATTCCACTACCACTGCCACAATAATGCAACATATAGTAGACAGACATCATTATTATCTCCACAAACTGCAGAGAGGAGGGAAGCAATAGAAAGGGGGAGAGGAGTGCATGACTCTAGTAAGGGCTTTAAATTCATTCCAAGTAAAACCTCAACCCTTTGTCCATGTGTGTAACATGTTTTAAACCTTTTGTTTGTCATTTGTTTATACAAAATATTTCCCAGAAAATCTTGAGAGGAGAATGGGAAAAACACAATGCTTTTTCAGAGTGCTAATGAAGTTGTCGTTGGCGTCATTAATAAGACGCAAGTGTATTTCAGACCCAATTGAAGTGGTTGAAAGAAAAACATCAGTGGAAATTGAGGCATAATTACTCAGTAAAAAAACTATCCCCACAACAGATCATTAGTACATAGTCATCCCTCCTTCTCATCCTCATCCTCCTCCTCCTCGAGAAGTGCTTTCAAACCTGTTAGGCTCGTTTTTGCAAGCTTACCTCGTCAGCGGGTGAGACGTAGAGATAAACTCTCCTACACCCCCAGCTTCGTTTGAAGCTTTCCCAGAGGGCTTAGCAGTTCAACCGGAGAACAAAACACAATCTCCCATCTCTTTGTTGCTATTCCACCTCATTAACTACGTGTTCTCCGACCCACCTACCCAGAGGCTCATAACCAGGTAGAGGCTGCCTGTCAGGCTCATTTGATGGAGGAGGGAAGTGAGTGTCAGTGGCCAGTGTTTCTTAGACTATTGGTCTGGACCCAAAGTGGACCATTGGCATGTGAAAGTGTGGGTCAGAAATTATGAGAATACATCTATATTCATCCACTATTTCTTCATTTGGAGGACTGTTTGGTTCGTGAGAGGACAGTCAATTTCTCATTTGGGACCCATAAATTAAAAAAGTTAAACAACCCCTGGCATAGGCTAAATCCTCCGGCCCTCTCATTATGGGGTGTGGCTCTATGAAGACACAGGAGCGCTAGCCAAGGTTTTATAGTAAACTAAAACTGAAATGAAAAATGGAACTAATCATGAAAAAATTATTTAGTAAACTGAAATAAAATTTTTAACGAACCCGTTTGAAAAACTAAAACTATACTGAAACTATTATCTTTGATTCTAAAACAAGCTAAAATAAAACGGGTCAAACGTCGCCTTCGTTATCCAATACAGAAAGACCGGGAGAAACTCACACCGCATAGGTATTGGCTTAATCGGCTTAAACTATCAACCAATCATCTCCCACAACAGCTTCCCCCTAACCCTCCTCTGTACGCTAGCACACCACAAGCACAGGGCCATGCCTCGCAGTTGTCTGATTTGCTCAAATTAAATGATGACAAATACTTTATTCACTCAGGTCACTCCCTTAGAAGTCTATGGTCAGTCCCACTAAGGTCAATTTTGAATTGATGATGTACAAGGCTTATATGCACAGTATCATGGGGACGAGGTCACATTGAGATTCACTTTATATTTTAAACCTAACCTAACCTTAGCTCTTGAGAACCAAGGCCATACAGCCATAAGGTTCTCATGCGAACCATCGCATTTAACCATGGCAAGGGGATTGGGAATATGGCTGAATACAAACAGTGCAGTTATTCCCTCCGTAAGGAAATCAACCAGGCAAAACATCAGTATAGAGACAAAGTGGAGTCTCAATTCTACGGCTCAGACACAAGACGTATGTGGCAGGGTCTACAGACAATCACGGACTACAAAGGGAAAACCAGCCATGTCACAGACACCGACGTGTTGCTTCCCGACAAGCTAAACCCCTTCTTCGCCTGCTTTGAGGATAACACAGTGCCACCGATGTGACATGCTACCAAGGACTGTGGGCTCTCCTTCTCTGTGCCGATGTGAGAAAGACATTTAAGCGTGTTAACCCTTGTAAGGCTGCCGGCCCAGACAGTTTCCGGTCACAACTTGCAGACTTGTTTACGCTGCTGTGCGTTTTTGTTGCAGATCTTACTTTGCTACCTGACGGTTTTTACTTTTTCATTACCGTATATTTTAACTTTTTCCCTCACTCAAATATTTTCATTCAACTTTCTTACCCCGGAGGTTTTATCTGGACATGGTTCGTCAGGACTTCAAACAGCCGAAGCTAAGTAACATTAACATGATGCCTTCTAATTGCAGTCGTTGTACTTATAATATACAGGAGAACGATCGCCTTACGGCAAGGATAGCTGTGCTGCAAGCCCAGCTTCAGACGCAATCATTAGGCAAGGATAATTTCAGTGTAGGAAAGGATGAAACAGCGTCTGTGCCACCAGCAAGTACAGATAGTAACGTTCGTATAAACCCCCTCGCACGGTCCCCGCAGCCGGACAACTTTCTCATGGCTTCTGGAGGGAAATGCTGTAGGAATGCTCAACCGGTGTCGCTTATTCAGCCGACAGAAACTTTCAACCGCGGAGGTGTTTCAAAGGCGGAGGTGTTGCTAACATTTACGATAGCAAATTTCAATTTACAAAAAAAAAACGGATGTTTCCGTCTTTTGAGCTTCCAGTCATGAAATCTATGCAGCCTACTCACTCACTTTTTATAGCTACTGTTTACAGGCCTCCTGGGCCATATGCAGTGTTCCTCACTGAGTTCCCTGAATTCCTATCGGATCTTGTAGTCATAGCAGATAATATTCTAATTTTTGGTGACTTTAACATTCACATGGAAAAGTCCACAGACCCACTCCAAAAGGCTTTCGGAGCCATCATCGACTCAGTGGGTTTTGTCCAACATGTCTCTGGACCTACTCACTGCCACAGTCATACTCTGGACCTAGTTTTGTCCCATGGAATAAATGTTGTGGATCTTAATGTTTTTCCTCATAATCCTGGATTTTCGCACCACCATTTTATTGCGTTTACAATTGCAACAAATAATCTGCTCAGACCCCAACCAAGGAGCATTAAAAGTCGTGCTATAAATTCTCAGACAACCCAAAGATTCCTTGATGCCCTTCCAGACTCCCTCTGCCTACCCAAGGACGTCAGAGGACAAAAATCAGTTAACCACCTAACCGAGGAACTCAATTTAACCTTGCGCAATACCTTAGATGCAGTTTCACCCCTAAAAATGAAAAACATCTGTCATAAGAAACTAGCTCCCTGGTATACAGAAAATACACGAGCTCTGAAGCAAGCTTCCAGAAAATTGGAACGGAAATGGTGCCACACCAAACTGGAAGTCTTCCGACTAGCTTGGAAAGACAGTACCGTGCAGTATCGAAGAGCCCTCACTGCTGCTCGATCATCCTATTTTTCCAACTTAATTGAGGAAAATAAGAACAATCCGAAATTTATTTTTGATACTGTCGCAAAGCTAACTAAAAAGCAGCATTCGCAAATGGAGGATGGCTTTCACTTCAGCAGTAATACATTTATGAACTTCTTTGAGTAAAAGATCATGGTCATTAGAAAGCAAATTACGGACTCCTCTTTAAATCTGGGTATTCCTCCAAAGCTCCATTGTCCTGAGTCTGCACAACTCTGCCAGGACCTAGGATCAAGGGAGATACTAAAGTGTTTTAGTACTATATCTCTTGACACAATGATGAAAATAATCCCTCAAGCTGCATACTGGACCCTATTCCAACTAAACTACTGAAAGAGCTGCTTCCTGTGCTTGGCCCTCCTATGTTGAACATAATAAATGGCTCTCTATCCACCGGATGTGTACCAAGCTCACTAAAAGTGGCAGTAATAAAGCCTCTCTTGAAAAAGCCGAATCTTGACCCAGAAATTATAAAAAACTATCGGCCTATATCGAATCTTCCATTCCTCTCAAAAAAAATTGAAAAAGCTGTTGCACAGCAGCTCACTGCCTTCCTGAAGACAAACAATGTATACGAAACGCTTCAGTCTGGTTTTAGACCCCATCATAGCACTGAGACTGCACTTGTGAAGGTGGTAAATGACCTTTTAATGACGTCAGACCGAGGCTCTGCATCTGTCCTCCTGCTCCTAGATCTTAGTGCCGCTTTTGATACCATCGATCACCATATTCTTTTGGAGAGATTGGAAACCCAAATTGGTCTACATGGACAAGTACTGGCCTGGTTTAGATCTTATCTGTCGGAACGATATCAGTTTGTCTCTGTGAATGGTTTGTCCTCTGACAAATCAATTGTAAATTTCGGTGTTCCTCAAGGTTCCGTTTTAGGACCACTATTGTTTTCACTATATATTTTACCTCTTGGGGATGTCATTCGAAAACATAATGTTAAATTTCACTGCTATACGGACGACACACAGCTGTACATTTCAATGAAACATGGTGAAGCCCCAAAATTGCCCTCGCTAGAAGCCTGTGTTTCAGACATAAGGAAGTGGATGGCTGCAAACTTTCTACTTTTAAACTCGGACAAAACAGAGATGCTTGTTCTAGGTCCCAAGAAACAAAGAGATCTTCTGTTGAATCTAACAATTAATCTGGATGGTTGTACAGTCGTCTCAAATAAAACTGTGAAGGACCTCGGCGTTACTCTGGACCCTGATCTCTCTTTTGAAGAACATATCAAGACTGTTTCAAGGACAGCTTTTTTCCATCTACGTAACATTGCAAAAATCAGAAACTTTCTGTCCAAAAATTACGCAGAAAAATTAATCCATGCTTTTGTTACTTCTAGGCTGGACTACTGCAATGCTCTACTTTCCGGCTACCCAGATAAAGCACTAAACAAACTTCAGTTAGTGCTAAATACGGCTGCTAGAATCCTGACTAGAACCAAAAAAATTGATCATATTACTCCAGTGCTAGCCTCCCTACACTGGCTTCCTGTTAAGGCAAGGGCTGATTTCAAGGTTTTAATGCTAACCTACAAAGCATTACATGGGCTTGCTCCTACCTATCTTTCCGATTTGGTCCTGCCGTACATACCTACACGTACGCTAAGGTCACAAGACGCAGGCCTCCTAATGTCCCTAGAATTTCTAAGCAAACGGCTGGAGGTAGCGCTTTCTCCTATAGAGCTCCATTTTTATGGAATGGTCTGCCTACCCATGTGAGAGACGCAGACACAGTCTCAACCTTTAAGTCTTTACTGAAGACTTATCTCTTCAGTAGGTCCTATGATTAAGTATAGTCTGGCCCAGGAGTGTGAAGGTGAACGGAAAGGCTGGAGCAACGAACCGCCCTTGCTGTCTCTGCCTTGCCGGTTCCCCTCTTTCCACTGGGATTCTCTGCCTCTAACCCTATTACAGGGGCTGAGTCACTGGCTTACTGGTGTTCTTCCATGCCGTCCATGGGAGGGGTGCGTCACTTGAGTGGGTTTAGTCACTGACGTGGCCTTCCTTTCTGGGTTGGCGCCCCCCTTGGGTTGTGCCATGGCGGAGATCTTTGTGGGCTATACTCGGCCTTGTCTTAGGACAGTAAGTTGGTGGTTGTAGACATCCCTCTAGTGGTGTCGGGGCTGTGCTTTGGCAAAGTGGGTGGGGTTATATCCTGCCTGTTTGGCCCTGTCCGAGGGTATCATCGGATGGGGCCACAGTGTCTTCTGATCCCTCCTGTCTCAGCCTCCAGTATTTATGCTGCAGTAGTTTATGTGTCGGGGGGCTAGGGTCAGTCTGTTACATCTGGAGTATTTCTCTTGTCTTATTCGGTGTCCTGTGTGAATTTAAATATGCTCTCTCTAATTCTCTCTTTCTCTCTTTCTCTCGGAGGACCTGAGCCCTAGGACCATGCCTCAGGACTACCTGGCATGATGACTCCTTGCTGTCCCCAGTCCACCTGGCCGTGCTGCTGCTCCAGTTTCAACTGTTCTGCCTGCGGCTACTGAACCCTGACCTGTTCACCTGACGTGCTTGTTGCACCCTCGACAACTACTATGATTATTATTATTTGACCATGCTGGTCATTTATGAACATTTTAACATCTTGACCATGTTCTGTTATAATATCCACCCGGCACAGCCAGAAGAGGACTGGCCACCCCTCATAGCCTGGTTCCTCTCTAGGTTTCTTCCCAGGTTTTTGGCCTTTCTAGGGAGTTTTTCCTAGGGAGTTTTTCCTAGCCACCGTGCTTCTTTCACATGCATTGCTTGCTGTTTGGGGTTTTAGGCTGGGTTTCTGTACAGCACTTTGAGATTTCAGCTGATGTACGAATGGCTATATAAATACATTTGATTTGATTTTGATTTGATTTGACAGCATTCCCTAGCCGCATCCTCAGAGCATGTGCAGACCAGCTGGCTGGAGTGTTTACGGACATATTCAATTGCTCCCCATCCCAGTCTGCTGTCCCCACATGCTTCAAGATGTCCACCACTGTTCATGTACCCAAGAAAGCAAAGGTAACTGAACTAAATGTCTATCGCCCCGTAGCACTCACTTCTGTCATCATGAAGTGCTTTGAGAGACTAGTCAAGGATCATATAAGCTCTACCTTACCTGACACCCTAGACCCATTTCAATTTGCTTACCGCCCCAATAAATCCACAGACGATGCAATCGCTATCACACTGCACACTGCCCTATCCCATCTGGACAAGAGGAATACCTATGTAAAAATGCTGTTCATTGACTAAAGCTCAGCATTCAACACCATAGTACCCTCCAAGCTCATCATTAAGCTCGAGGCCCTGGGTCTGAACCCCGCCCTGTGCAACTGGGTCCTGGACTTCCTGACGGGCCGCCCCACAGGTGGTGAAGGTAGGAAACAAGACCTCCACTTCGCTGATCCTCAACACTGGGGCCCCACAAGGATGTGTGCTCAGCCCCTTCCTGTACTCCCAGTTCACTGATTACTGCGTGGCCACGCATGCTTCCAACTCAATCATCAAGTTTGCAGATGACACTATAGTAGTATGCCTGATTACCAACAATAAAGAGACAGCCTAAAGGTAGGAGGTCAGGGCCCTAGGAGTGTAGTGCCAGGAAAATAACCTCTCACCCAACGTCAAGAAAACGAAGGAGCTGATCGTGGACTTCAGGAAACAGCAGAAGGAGCAACCCCCATACACATCAATGGGACCACAGTGGAGAAGGTGGAAAGCAAGTTCCTCTGTGTACATATCACTGACAAACTGAAATGGTCCACCCACACAAACAGTGTGGGGAAGAAGGTGCAACAGCGCCTCTTCATCCTCAGGAGGCTGAAGACATTTGTCTTGGCACCTAAAACCCTCACAAACCTTTATTGATGCACAATTGAGAGCATCATGTCGGGCTGTATCACAGCCTGGTACGGCAACTGCACCGCCAGCAACCGCAGGGCTCCCCAGAGGGTGGGGCGGTCTGCCCAACACATCACCAGGGGAAAACTACCTGCCCTCCAGGACACCTACAGCACCGAATGTCACAGGAAGGCCAAAAAGATCATCAAGGACAACAACCACCCGAGCCACTGCCTGTTCACCCCGCTATCATCCAAAAGGTGAGGTCAGTACAGGTGCATCAAAGCTGGGATCAAAAGACTGAAAAACAGCTTCTATCTCAGACTGTTAAATAGCCATAACTTACACATTAGAGGCTGCTGCAGTGAAATCACTGGCCACTTTAATAATTGAACACTAGACACTTTAATAATGTTTACGTATTTTGCATATTTTGTATTTATTATATCCTATTCTACTGTATCTTAGTTCATGCCCCTCTGACACTGCTCACCCAAATATTTATATATTCTTAATTCCATTCCTTTACTTTAGATTTATGTGTATTGTGTGTATTGTTGTGAAATTGTTAGATGTTAGATAGTACTGCACTGTTGGAGCTAGAAACATCTGCTAAACACGTGTATGTGACAAATTACATTTGATTTAGTTCGATTTTTGATTTGAACAATTGACCACAGCGGTGCCAACATGTACAACTACCGACGCTGTATCTACACGTTAATAATCACAGTGTGCAATACAGTTTTGGAAACCTTTGAAATTCATATCAACCCAAAATGTTACAATTACAAAATATACACTTACTGTACGTCGTTGTAACACAGATTCCCACAGAGATGTTTTGCGTTGCACTTCCTGAGTTAATTTAAACTTGGGGGAACAAACAAAAAAAAGTCAACTCGAAGCTTAGTTACACTTTTGTATCTGTATCTTGCCTTAATTGTCTAAGAAAAGTGAGGAGAGAGGATACCTCAACTTACTTAGGTCTATAATCAATAACCTAACTGTTAAATGTGCCTGGCTTTATAAATCATGCATATATATCCACAGAAATAAGACAGATCCTGCTTCTGTTGCGTGTTTGAGCGTTTGCTTGATAGCCTACTGATTCCGTGAGCACCAAGCATCACGCAACTATTTCACAAATCGGCTGTTTTTAATTTTTGCTTTGCTGTAATAAAGGCTTTACAAGGCTTTTTTTCTGTTAGACCAGCCTCTCCCAGGTATTATTTATCATTTATCTAGTGTTGTTTACACTGTTCCAAATTGTCAGAAAATGTATATTTATAAAAATAATATCAACAATGACCCTCCTTTTTCCTTGATCTCCTTCTTGTTGTTATTATTACTATTATTATTATGATCATCATTATAATAATAGGTAATGTCATTATCATTACTAGGCTTAGTATAGCAGCCTTGTATAACCACCATCAAGCTGTTGGCCTAAGAGCTCATCCTATTTAGTCTTAATGCTGCAACTTAATTAGGCCTATATTTCAATACTTATTTAGGCTACTGTATCAATCAATCAATAATTTATTTGTTCATGTCATCACACAGCGTACGAGTCATTGATGATGTGAAATGCTTGTTAGTTTAACAATAAAATAACAAAGCCTCCATTGAATAATTAGTGTAAACAATAAATAGGCCTAAACCGTTTCATTTTGGAAAATGCATTCATGAATGTAACTGTTTTTAGTCTTTTCTCTAATAAAGGCTTTACAAAAATAAAGAAATTACAACAGACTCTCTGGTACTCTAACCATTCATTAAAAAAATATATATATTACAAAAACACAAGGAAGGGGTAACATTAAAGTACTAGAACATGAAGGACAATCAATACAGCACAAGACACTATCAAACATGTATCAGTCTTTCCGCAACAGAACCATCCTTATGTGTGAGTGTGCATGTGCATGATAGTGATATAAAATATATGTCATAGTTTCCTTTTTCATGATCACAATCTTGTGAAACCCGAACCCTCCAAGATCCCCCCCACAGTTCCCCAATAGCTGTCCCTCAACCATTCGAGACAGTCCTCCCCCAGAAAGAAATACATTTAAAAATACAATTAATTTCATTCCCCATCCCCAAGAACCCCCCAATGCACCAAGAGAATGAACTAAAGAGAAAAAAGGAAAAGACAGAAGAAAACAGCAAACAACAATGCAATTTTGTATTTTTTTTATAATAAATGTACAATGAGGACATCAAGGACAACTGAAATCATAACAGCAATGCCTACTTTATATGTTTGTGTGCACGTCTGGCACTATTACATGTATGTGTGTGTTCTTGTATGTTTATTTTGTTTTGTTTACATTGTTCCAAGCACTTGCTCCATACCTTATTTTTCCTGATCTCCAGTATTTTCCACAACGAGTCAAATGTATTCCTCACATCTGACTTCCCTTTTACCTCCTGCGCAACCAGTAAACATTTCCAAATTTTGAGTTTATTTGTCAAGTCCTCTGCATCCATTTTCCTGTCACATGTGTTCAGAGTTTGTTATAACCAATTTATTGACGTGATTATGTTATGCTATACTGTAAGTCAGACCCTATTGGTCATGTGCATGTGAAGCATACAGTATATGTGTCATGTAAAGAGAGAAAGGGTTGAGGGAATAGGGAATGTTTTTCCTAAACAAATTAGGAATTTCGGTAACATAGCTTTTCAGTCAGAAATGGATGTAATTATGTTGCAGCCTTGCGGACAGCGCTATACACACTGTTCTGTGGTGGTCGCTGCAGCAGGGAGAGAGAACGGGTGCTTGTCACTCAGGCGGCATAATCAAATCAATTGCGGTCAGACTCCTTTTAGTCATTTGTGCGCTTAATTATTTCATCAAACAGTTTGGTTAAAGCATCAGACAAGCTCCGTGCATATAGTTGATTTGATTAAAACACATAGGAAGTGTCTCTATATGGTAAAATACACGTTTTAAAGAACAGACGACTCTTAGTCGAACAAGATTTTTTTGGGTCGGCAACAGCCCTATTCTAGATAAAGCATTTCAGACTTGACTAAATCACCTGAACTAATCAAAAGGGACGTGGAATGAGTAGTCATGAGAAGTGCTAACCTAACCTATGACCAGATCCATCACCTTATGTATTACTGCCCCCCAGTTCCAAGAAGTGATATCCCAAAATAAAAATAAAAACATTCCCTATTCCCTCAACCATATAGAGACACTTATACAACCAAAATGTCTCCTAGCCTCCCACACATGCTTTCTGTCCCTAAAGATAAAACTGAAACTAAATAATCTAAAAATGAAATATAAATATTTTTATACAACTATAACTACATCGGGTCTGAAAACCAAAACTCAGTAAACTAATAGAAATAAAAACGAATATAAAAACACAAAACTATTATAACCTTGGTGACAGCACGGAAGAATCCCTCCCCAGCGCCGGAGCAAGACTCAACCAGCCTGAGACGAAGGAACCAGCCACTGTTTGATGTTATTGATTTACTCTTTGGAGCTCTCAGACTGGCCTCAGTCACTTTATAATACAGGATGTCTGAGAAGTGAAAACACCCACACACACTCAGAAACACAGACTGGGCTAAAAAAGCAAATACATGCACACACCAAAGCACACAACAAAGTCTTGGAAAGAATATCCACACTGTTCAATATAAACAATGACAAGCCCAGACATAACACTCTCCCTACAAAACATAACACACAGCTTCCCAGTCAAAATCAAACATTCGTTTACAGACGCAGCAACCGAAAAAAAACCTGTGAAGACAGCAGTTTCATCCTCAAAGTCAGAGAAAGTTGCGGGGTATTGCCGCGAAACAGCATGTAAGGGAGGCATGCCGTCCCTTTTGGAGAAGGTTGAAGGGCCTGTGTTAATGATGCTTTCATCCGGGGCTGGAGAGCAGTGTGCCCCCCCATGGATCCTCATAACACTGATCCACCTGGGCCTCAACAACTCAATAATTCCTCTTCTAGCAACTTGCAGAGTACCAGGCCCTGTTCGAATCATCAAAAAAATGATTCCTTCTTCACTTGAAACAAGAATCTCATGGAGTTGGATAGATGAGGTTTTCACCGTATTACTTTCAACAGCATGTCATGATCATATCAGAGCAGTCATCTCTACAAAGAGGAAAGACCGCACTTTTGAATTTTTTTTTTTTAGTACTCCTTTTAAGGAGTACAATGACATCCAACATACATGTCTACAATATCACTGACCCATCACTCAATTTGGAGACAAAAAAAGCTCTTTGATGCCCAATGGTATCTGGGATTTTGTTTTATTTTTATGTAACCTTTATTTAACTAGGCAAGTCAGTTAAGAACACATTCTTATTTACATTGACAGCCTACCGGGGAACAGTGGGTTAACTACCTTGTTCAGGGGCAGAATGATAGATTTTTACCTCGTCAGCTCAGGGATTCAATCCAGCAACCTTTCGGTGACTGGCCCAACACTCTACCACTAGGCTACCTGCATGTATCGAGTGTGGGAGTGCGGATTTCGGATCAGTTTTGCCTGTTAGGATGGATAAAATGTATATGATTACGTGGACCGGGGGACCTGATCCTAGATCAGCCCTTCTTCTCAGATGTGCTTGATACAATCGTCCCCTTATATCACTATTCTTCCATGTTCTTCACCCTGAGGTCAGTTTGGGGGATGTTGGCTCCCAGTAGCTGGCTCCAAAGCTTTTTGATATCAACAAGAGTCTAATCAAACACTGACACTTAATGATAGCATTGGAATCTAAGTTGTTTACCCTGACTCTTAGAAAACATTTTAGGAAAGATTACATTTGTATATTAAAAAAAAATAATTGTGACGCCACTGGCACATTCACTGGAAGAAAGTGATTTGAAAATAGTACACCCGGCAGTAAATGAAGGTGATAATTGGGACAAGGGAGTCCAAATCGACAAAGACGAGGAAGCAGGATGTGGTGTTTCACGCCTCTCTGGACTCACATGAAGTGACAGGCTGGTAAACACCTGAGGCTCGGACTGCGAAGGAGTGTCATGGGGAGATGTGCTGCCATGCTCGAGCTCGACTCCGGTACCGATCTTCCGCTCGCCTGGTGATAATCGAAATAAACAGGAGCGCAAATGAGCTTCCCTCTCTGTCTGAAAGCCACCTTTATGGACAGTGGGCTGGGAGTCGCTGGGACAAGAGGCAGATCCATTTGTGTCTCTTATTAGGGAGACCGGGTGGCCGTCATTGCAGATGTCCATCATTGCTGCTTTCGCTACACCGTGACGGATACAAATGTTGCTACACCTTCTCTTTTCCACCCCACCAACCCCTTCTTGTTTTGCCATGCCATCATCCCCAGGATTCATATTATTATTGGGGTGAGACAGCCCCTCCCTTCTGTAGTGAAGCAATGTAGATACATGCACTCCTAGGAGAGATAACAAAGAGGTGGGCTTGGTGCTGAGATTGAATTTCTCAAAACGAGTAGTAGTATATATGCTGAGTGTGTACACACACGACATTGCGCTGGAGTAGAACCACCACAAGGAATTGCATTGCATATTAGGTCAAAAGGTATCACATGACAGATCAGTTATTGAGTCCTGTGCTTTGAAGAGTGTCTGTCATGACCATAGAAACAAGTGCTTTGGATGGCGAGGGAAGAGGACGCAGTGACCTCTGGCCCAGACGAGAAATGTGTTTGTCGATGACAAACAAGGTTATATGAAGTGAGCCGAGCTAACTGTGAATTGCTTTCACTGGATTCTCGAAGCAACAGCCACGGACACATGCAAGCACGTATACACACACCCAATAAGACACAAGTGTTACTCCAACAAATTCCCAGTATGAAGCAATCAGTGTGGCAGGCGTGGCTAGTGGTGGCATCCCCAATAAACTGTGAGAGTAGGTAATGAAAGGGAATTTCACAGGACGCCCACAAAGCCAAAGCAAAAGGGATCATGTGCTGTCACTCAGCCACAAAGGGGAAGCAGGATGAAGTTGCCTCCTATACACTGATCTAAGGTCAGTACTGTGTTTTCCCCATAGTGATTAATGCTACACTCTTAGAAAACAAGGTTCCAAAAAGGTTATTCGGCTACCCCTAAAGGAAAACCCTTTTGGTTCCAGCTAGAACCATTTTGGGTTCCAGGTAGAATGTTCTTGGAAAGGGATCTACCTGGAACCAACAAGGGTTCTTTAAAGAGTTCTCCTATGGGGACTACCGAATAACCATTTTAGGTTCTAGATATCACCTTTTTTTCTTAGAGTGTAGGATTTGGCGAGAGTTAGCTATTCCTAGAAATCTGCCTATATGGGCAACTTTTTTCCAGGAGCCTGGAAGGGTGGTAGGCTGCATCATTAATTCCAATGACACACAGGACCTGGATGAGAAGTTTGTTATTGATTCCGAGGGAGGGAAATTAAGTTTGCCACCAGCAGTAAACATGGACAGTAAAGACATACACATTCACAACAGAGATGGCAGTGCTGATGCCTGGACAATGTTATTGTACATACTATAACTAAACGTGTGCCAGGCAACAACACCAATGTTCAGAGATTTAGGCCGCGAGTCAATCCGTATACCGCTATCGATAATGCGCCTTATAAAGGCAATTGTAAACACTGCAGGTGTCGGATCATATGGACATTAACTTAAAATGTCAAGCGGGATATAATGAGGTTTTGGATTGAATCCCGGCCAAAATCTTGTGTGCAAAAGTTATATTTTATTCTACAGAGACACCAACACCTTCTTTTGTTTTTCTTTCACTCCTCTGCCTCTTTTTTTCCACTTCTCCAAGAGTACCAAGATGGAAATCCAATCACTTGAATAGCCAGCACATGGCTCAAGTATGAAAAACAATCAAATGTAGATGAAGCCAAGAGGACTTAAAACATGTTCACCCTTCCAGCCCACCTTCGAATCAAACTCCCTGCAGAGGACATGTCTATTCCTTGTGAAGTGAGGTGTAACATCCTGATTTGGGATACTAGAAGGAAAATAATATGGTATATATGGTGCGAGAGAGCGCAAGAGAGAGGGAACGCATGCATGCAGTGCCTTCAGAAAGTATTCACACCACTTGACTTTTCCCACATTTTGTTGTGTTACAGCCTGAATTTCAAATTGACTCAATTGAGATTTCGTGTCACTGGCCTACACACAAAACCCCACAATGTCAAAGTGGAATTATGTTTTTTAGACGTATTTATAAATTAATTCAAAATGAAAAGCTAAAATGTCTTGAGTCAATAACTATTCAACCCCTTTGTTATAGCAAGCCTAAATAAGTTCACAAACATTTGCTAATAATAAGTTGCATGGACTCACTCTGTATTCAATAATAGTGTTTAACAAGATTTTTAAATGACTACCTCATCTCTGTACACCACACAAATAGATAATTGTAAGGTCCCTCAGTCGAGCAGTGAATTTCAAACACAGATTCAACCACAAAGACCAGGGAGGTTTTCCTATGCCTCTCAAATAAGGGCACCTATGGGTAGATGGGTCAAAATAAAAAAAAAGCAGACATTGAATATTCCTTTGAACATGGTGAAGTTATTCATTACACGTTGGATGGTGTATCGATAAACCCAGTTACTAGAAAGATATAGGCACCCTTCCTAACTCAGTTGCCGGAGTAGAAGGAAACCTCTCAGGGTTTTCACCATGAGGCCAATGGTGACTTTAAAATAGTTAGAGTTTAATGGCTGTGAAAGGAGAAAAGTGAGGATGGATCAACCATATTGTAGTTACTCCACAATACTAACTTAAATGATAGTGAAAAGATGGAAGTCTGTACAGATTTTTTTTCTTCTCCAAAGCATGCATCCTGTTTGCAATAAGGCACTAAAGTAAAACTACAAAAAATGTGGCAAAGAAATTAAGTGAAATAAAATATTTTATTGGTCACATACACATGGTTAGCAGATGTTAATTTTAATGGGAGTGTAGAACAATGCTTGTGCATCTAGTTCTGACAGATTAGATAGATATGACTGCACTAACAATTCCACAACAACTACCTAAAACGCACAAAACTAAAGGGATGGATTAAGAATATGTACATATAAATATATGGATGAGCGATGACCGATCGGCATAGGCAAGATGCAATAGATGCTATAAAATACAGTATATACACTACCGTTCAAAAGTTTGGGGTCACTTAGAAATGTCCTTGTTTTCCATGAAATAATACATGAAAAGAGTTGCAAAATGAATAGGAAATATAGTCAAGACATTGACAAGGGTATAAATTATGATTTTTAATTGAAATAATAATTGTGTCCTTCAAACTTTGCTTTCGTCAAAGAATCCTCCATTTGCAGCAATTACAGCCTTGTAGACCTTTGGCATTCTAGTTGTCAATTTGTTGAGGTAATCTGAAGAGATTTTCCCCATGCTTCCTGAAGCACCTCCCACAAATTGGATTGGCTTGATGGGCACTTCTTAACTTGTTATGGATAGGGGGCAGTATTTTCATGGCCGGATAAACATTCAGAACTAGCATACCCCCCGCAAACTTCCGGTGAATTTACTAAATTACTCACGATAAACGTTCACAAAAAAACATAACAATTATTTTAACCTGTTGGGGATAGGGGCCAGTATTTGCACGGCCGGATAAAGTTGGTGGGTGTCAAAATAGCTAGCCATGATGGCCGGTCTATCTACTCAGAATATTGCAAAATGTGCTTTCACCGAAAAGCTATTTTAAAATCGGACACCGCGATTGCATAAAGGAGTTCTGTATCTATAATTCTTAAAATAATTGTTATGTTTTTTGTGAACGTTTATCGTGAGTAATTTAGTAAATTCACCGGAAGTGTTCGGTGGGAATGCTAGTTCTGAACGTCACATGCTAATGTAAAAAGCTGGTTTTTGATATAAATATGAACTTGATTGAACAAAACATGCATGTATTGTATAACATAATGTCCTAGGAGTGTCATCTGATGAAGGTTAAAACCTCTTACATCTAGACGTTCCGCTAGCGGAACACCTGCTCCAATATCCAATGATGGGCGTGGTGCGAAATACAAAGTCCTCGAAAATCCGAAAACTTCCATTTTTCAAACATATGACTATTTTACACCATTTTAAAGACAAGACTCTCATTAATGTAACCACACTGTCCAATTTCAAAAAGGGTTTACAACGAAAGCAAAACATTAGATTATGTCAGCAGAGTACCCAGCCAGAAATAATCAGACACCCATTTTTTAAGCTAGCATATAATGTCACAAAAACCAAAACCACAGCTAAATGCAGCACTAACCTTTGATGATCTTCATCAGACGACACACCTAGGACATTATGTTACACAATACATGCATGTTTTGTTCAATCAAGTTCAAATTTATATCAAAAACCAGCTTTTTACATTAGCATGTGACTAGCAAAAGACTAGCATTCCCACCGAACACTTCCGGTGAATTTACTAAATTACTCACGATAAACGTTGACAAAAAACATAACAATTATTTTAAGAATTATAGATACAGAACTCCTTTATGCACTCGCTATGTCTGATTTTAAAATAGCTTTTCGGTGAAAGCACATTTTGCAATATTCTGAGTAGACAGCCCGGTATCACAGGCTAGCTATTTTGACACCCACCAAGTGTGTCACTCACCAAACTATAAGAAAAATTGGATTACCTTTGCTGTTCTTTCTTCTTCGTCAGAATGCACTCCCAGGACTTCTACTTCAATAACAAATGTTGGTTTGGTTCAAAATAATCCATAGTTATATCCAAATAGCGGCGTTATGTTCGTGCGTTCAAGACACTATCCGAAGGGTAAAGAAGGGTGACACGCCCGACGCGTTTCGTGACAAAAAAATTCAAAATATTCCATTACCGTACTTCGAAGCATGTCAAACGCTGTTTAAAATCTATTTTTATGCGATTTTCTCGTAAAAAAGCGATAATATTCCGACCGGGAAACCCTGTTTTAGTTCAAAGACGAAAAAATAAAAACATGGTGTCGACTCGTGCACGCGCCTCAGTCTCATTGTCCTCAGATCGACCACTATCCAAATGCGCTACTGTTTTTCAGCCATGGCCTGCAAAGCCACCATTCATCGTTCTGGCGCCTTCTGAGAGCCTATGGGAGCGTTAGAAAATGTCACGTTATGCCAGAGATCCCCTGTTTTGGTTAGAGATGATCAAGAAGGCCAAGAAATAGTCAGAGAGAGCGCTTCCTGTTTGGAATCTTCTCAGGTTTTGGCCTGCCAAATGAGTTATGTTATACTCACAGACACCATTCAGACAGTTTTAGAAACTTTAGAGTGTTTTCTATTCAAATCAAACAATTATATGCATATTCTAGTTACTGGGCAGGAGTAGTAACCAGATTTAATCGGGTACGTTTTTTATCCGGCCGTGCAAATACTGCCCCCTATCCCCAACAGGTTAATTTATTAAAAAGATGAGTATCCACGTTTCGCCTGCTGCAGTTTGGTCCATTCAAAACGGCTGCAACTTTGACAACATTATTAAAGTGCAATTATAAAATGACTAGTGATCCATTTATTAAAGTGGCCAGTAGGCAGCAGCCTCTCTGTGTTAGTGATGGCTGTTTAACCTGTTAGGGTATAGGGGGCAGTATTTTCACGGCTGGATAAAAAAATGTACCCGATTTCATCTGGTTACTAATCCTACCCAGTAACTACAATATGCATATACTTATTATTTATGGATAGAAAACACCCTAACGTTTCTAAAACTGTTTGAATGGTGTCTGTGAGTATAACATAACTCATTTGGCAGGCAAAACCCTGAGACAGATTCTGACAGGAAGTGGATACCTGATGTGTTGAATTGACTTTAAGCCTATACCATTGAAAAACAAAGGGGGTGAGGAATGTTTTGGCACTTCCTATTGCTTCCACAAGATGTCCCCAGCCTTTACAAAGTGTTTTGAGTCTTCTACAGTGAGATCTGACTGAAGAAGAGCCTTGGAACGTGATGGCCCATTAGACACCTGGCGTGCGAGTTGATGGTGGGTACTCTCATTCCGAAACGTTTTAAAAGAGAACCCAATGTTCCGCCTTGAATTTTATTCATGTTCTGGTTAAAAAAGGCCCTAATGATTTATGCGATACAACGTTTGACATGTTTGAACGAACGTAAATATATTTTTTCCATTCTTGAAGTGAAGTGAAGTCCGGCTGGCTTAGATCATGTGCTACAACACGGAGGTTTTTGGACATAAATGATGAGCTTTTTTGAACAAAACTACATTCGTTATGGACCTGGGATTCTTTGGAAGTGACATCTGATGAAGAGAATCAAAGGTAATGGATTATTTACATAGTATTTTCGATTTTAGATCTCTCCAAAATGGCGGTTAGTCTGTATCGCAATGCGTATTTTTCTGGCGCAGTGCTCAGATTATTGCAAAGTGTGATTTCCCAGTAAGGTTCATTTTAAATCTGGCAAGTCCATTGCGTTCAAGAGATGTAAATCTATAATTCTTTGAATGACAATATAATATTTTACCAATGTTTTCTAATATTAATTCATTATTTTGTTGTCATGACTTGACTGCCGGTATTGGAGGGAAACGATTTCCTGAACATCAACGCCATAGTAAAACGCTGTTTTTAGATATAAATATGAACTTGATAGAACTAAAAATGCATGCATTGTCTAACATAATGTCCTAGGAGTGTCATCTGATGGAGATTGTAAAAGGTTAGTGCATAATTTTAGCTGATTTTATGGTTTTGGTGACGCCTGTCTTTGAATCGACAATGCATTACACACAGCTATTATCAATGTACTCTCCTAACATAACCTAACTTTATGCTTTCCCCGTAAAACCTTTTTGAAATCGGACAACGTGGTTAGATTAAGAAGATGTTTATCTTTCAAAGGCTGTAAGTTAGTTGTATGTTTGAGAAATTTGAATTTTGACATTTATTTGGTTTCAAATTTGCCACTCTTGAAATGCACCTGCTGTTGATAGGGTGCGCCACGGATGGCACGCTAACGTCCCACATAGCCCCAAGAAGTTAATAGTCTGATGGCCTTGAGATAGAAGCTGTTTTTCAGTCTCTCGGTCCCATCTGTGATGCACCTGTACTGACCTCGCCTTCCGGATGTTAGCGGGGTGAACAGGCAGTGGCTCGGGTGGTTGTTGTCCTTGATGATCTTTTTGGCCTCCCTGTGACATCGGGTGCTGTAGATGTCCTAGAAGGCAGGTAGTTTGCCCCTGGTGATGCATTGTGCAGACCTCACCTCTCTCTGGAGAGCCTTGCGGTTGAGGGCGGTGCAGTTTGCCGTACCAGGCAATGATACAGCCTGACAGGATGCTCTCAATTGTGCATTTGGAAAAGTTTGTGAGGTTTTTAGGTGACAAGCCAAATTTCTTCAGCCTCCTGAGGTTGAAGAGGCGCTGTTGCGCCTTCTTCACCACACTGTCTGTGTGGGTGGACCATTTCACTTTGTCCGTGATGTGTACGCCGAGGAACTTAAAACTCTCCACTGCTGTCCCATCGGTGTGGATAGGTTGGTGCTCCCTCTCCACGATCATCTCCTTTGTTTTGTAGACGTTGAGTGAGGTTGTTTTCCTGACACCACACTCCAAGTGCCCTCACCTCCTCCCTGTAGGCTGTCTCGTCGTTGTTGGTAATCAAGCCCACTACTGTTGTTGTCTGCAAAATTGATGATTGAGTTGGAGATGTGCATGGTCACGCAGTGACGGGTGAACAGGAAGTACAGGACGGGGCTGAGCATGTACCCTTGTGGGGCCCCAGTGTTGGGGATCAGCGAAGTGGAGATGTTGTTTCCTACCTTCACCACCTGGGGGCGGCCCGTCAAAGTCCAGGACCCAATTGCACAGGCGGGGTTGAGACCCAGGGCCTCAAGCTTAATGATGAGCTTGGAGGGTACTATGATGTTGAATGCTGAGCTTTAGTCAATGAACAGCATTCTTACATAGGTATTCTTCTTGTCCAGATGGGATAGGGCAGTGTGCAGTGTGATGGCGATTGCATTGTCTGTGGACCTGTTGAGGTGCTATGCAAACTGAAGTGCATCTAGGATGGCAGGTAAGGTGGAAGTGATATGATCCTTGACTAGTCTCTCAAAGCCCTTCATGATGACAGAAGTGAGTGCTACGGGGCAATAGTCATTTAGTTTAGTTATCTTTATCTTTGCTTTCTTTGGTAGAGGAACAATGGTGGCCATCTTCAAACATGGGGACAGCAGACTGGGATAGGGAGCGATTGAATATGTCCGTAAACACTCCAGCCAGCTGGTCTGTGCATGCTCTGAGGACGCGGCCAGTGATGCCGTCTGGGCCAGCAGCCTTGCGAGGGTTAACATGTTTAAATGTCTTACTCACGTCGGCCATGTAGAAGGAGGGGGGGGGCCCGCAGTCCTTGGTAGCAGTCCACGTCAGTGGCACTGTATTATCCTCAAAGTGGGCAAAAAAGGTGTTTTGTTTGTCTGGAAGCAAGACGCCGGTGTTTGTGACGTGGCTGGTTTTCTTTTTACAGTCCGTAATTGCCTGTAGACCCAGCCACATACGAGCCGTTGAATTTGACTCCACTTTGTCCCTATACCGACATTTCGCTTGTTTGATTGCTTTGCGGAGGGAATAACTACACTGTTTATATTCGGCCATATTCCCTGTCATCTTTCCATGGTTAAGTGCGGTGGTTCGAGCTTTCAGTTTTGTGTGAATGCCACCATCTATTCACGTTTTCTGTTTAGGGTAGGTTTTAATTGTCACAGTTGGTACAACATCTCCAATGCACTTCCTTATAAACTCACTCACCGAATCAGTGTATACATCGATGTTATTCTCTGAGGCTGCCCGGAACTGTCACGACACCGACGGAAGGTGGCGCCCCTCCTCACCCGGGCGGCGCTCGGAGGTCGTCGTCGCCGGTCTACTAGCTGCCACCGATCCTCTGTTTCACTTTCTGTTGGTTAGGTCTAGGTTAGGCACGCACCTGTTTTGTATTAGTTGTTCGTGGGGGGGTATTTAGTCTAGCTAGGTAGGTTTGTGTTTTGTGCGTGTTTGTTCTGTGTCAGGACGTATATCGTTTGAGGAACGAGTGTTTCACTCTGCCTGTGTGTTTTTTCGCAGAGGTTATTGTGGCCTGCGTCCCTGCTTTGTGTTGAGCTGGGTTTTTGGAGCATGTGTTTTATGCGCCCTGCCCTACCTTGTTTCGTACTGAGTGGATGCCCATTAAAAGTGTGTTCACGGATTTTCTGTCTCCTGCTCTTGACTCTACCTCTGCTGCTTCCTTGAGCCAACCCTGACAGGAACATTTCACAGTGATCAAAACAATCTTGAAGAGTGGATTCCGATTGGTCAGACCAGCTTTGAACGGTTCTTGTCACGGATATATCTTCTTTGAGTTTCTATCTGTAGGACGGTAGGAGCAAAATGGATTCGTGGTCACCTCACTTCGAGTCCTTAGGAATCTATGCAGTATTTTGTTTTTTTTAAATGTATTATTATGTATTATTTCTTACATTGTCAGCCCAGAAAATCTTGAGTGCTATTACATACAGCCGGGAAGAACTATTGGATATAAGAGCGAAGTCAAATTAACAACATTACGACTAGGAATATGACTTTCCCAAAGCGGATCCTTTGTTCGGACCATCACCCAGGACATTGGATCTTATCCCAGAGGCCGTCCCAAAACAACGTCGCCGCAGAAGAGGTAGACAGAGCGGCCTCCTGGTCAGACTTCGAAGGCGTGGACACCACCCACCACTTCCAAGTTTATTACTCGCCAATGTCCAGTCGACAACAAGGTAGGCAAAATGAACTTTATGTCCTGAATACAAAGCGATGCAACACATCACTGAGTACCACTCTTAATATCTTCAAACATGGCAGTAGTTGCATCATGTTATAGGTATGCTTTTCAACAGCAAGGACTAGGGAGTTTTTTCTTAGGATAAAACGAAACTGAACAGAGCTAAGCATAGGCAAAATCCTAGAGGAAATCCCGGTTCAGTCACCTTTCCATCTAACACTGGGAGACAAATTCACCTTTCAGTAGGACAATAACCATAAAGAACCAAATATTTACTGATGACATTGAATATTCCTGAGTGGCCTAGTTTTAAAAAAAATGTATTGGCTTGAAAATCTATGGCAAGACTTGCAAATGTCTGTCTAACAATGCTCAACAACCAACTTGAGAGCTTGAAGAAGTTTAACAATAATCATGTGCAAGTATTGTATAATCCAGGTGTGCAAAGCTCTTACAGACTTACCCAGAAATACTCACAGCTGTAATCACTGCCCAAGGTGATTCTAACATGTACATTATTGACTTAGGGTTGAATACTTATCTAATCAAGATACTGAATATTACTTTTGTATTTTTCATACATTTGTAACAAATGTTAGATTTGTTCTTTCAATTTAACATTAGATTATGTTGTTGTGTAGATCGTTGACAAAAAATGACAATTAAATACATTTTAATCCCAATTTGTAACACAACATTTTAGAAAAAGTCAAGGTGTGTGAATACTTTCTGAAGGCACTATACTGTATATCATGGATGCCACTTTTTTCTGATGGGATAAAACTAGAGGGAAAGTGACTGGGGGAAGCAGGGGAGGATAACTGGAAGATGAATGGAGGCGTCCTTCAAAGTGGATGGCCAATACCTGGGGATGATACTATATGTTAGAGCGGACACACATGTCTACATTTCTGCTCTTAATCTCCCTCCCTGTCTATGTCCTTCATTTCCCCTCTCGTCACTCCTCCCTCTTTGTCTCTTTTCTCTTCTCGTGTCATCTTTTCCATAGCGCCGGCACACTGGGTTTAATTTCTCAATCCATTTTTGTCTCCCCTGCCCATACTTCCTTGTCCCCTATCTCTTCCTTTACATCTTTTCATCTCTCTACCTCTCACTCTCTCTTTACTCATTCGATAAAATCGCCATCTCTCATTATACTTTTCTCTCATTCTCTCCCTCCTTTTTACTCCCTCTCTCTCTTTCTCACTCCTCCTCTGCTCACTCCTTGCTCTCTCTCTCCCCTCATGGTCCCAGGGGTCAGGTGAAGCAGATGATACTAATTTGATTGCTGCGTGGCTGCAGGCATTCCTCGGGCGAACGCAGGGTTCAGCCTGGACATGCAGTAAATAATCCCGACTGGGGAGTGAGTAATACCGGAGGAGAGAGACAGGGTGTGTGTGTGTGTCACGCCCTGATCTGTTTCACCTGTCTTTGTCTCCACCCCGGTCCAGGTGTCGCCCATCTGCCCCATTATTCCTTGTGTATTTATACCTGTGTTCTATTTGTCTGTTGCCAGTACATCTTGTCTTGTCTAGCCTACCAGCTTTTTCCCCGTACTCCTGATCTCTAGTTTACCCGGTTTTGACCATTCTGCCTGCCCTGACCATGAGCCTGCCTGCCGTTCTGTACCTTGTGACACTGCCCTGGATTACTGACCTCTGCCTGCCCTGACCCTGAGCATGCCTTCTGTTCAGTACCTTTCTGACTCTGCTCTGAATTACTGAACTCTGCCTGCATTTGACTTGTCGTTTGCCTGCCCCCTGTTTTTGTAATAAAATGTTGTTACTTTGAACTGTCTGCATCTGGGTCTTATCCTGAGGTCTGATAGTGTGAGGGAGAGTAGTGGGGGACAGAAATATGGTAGGGGTATACATGTGGTGAGTGTGTGTGGTGGGAGGATGTGTGTAGTATGTGTGTGAAGACAGTCAGCTATGGGAGGAGGTACTACAGTTTTGTGGTGAGATTTAGCTTTTAGAGGTAAGATGTACATGTATTATACTTCAGCTGTAGAGGGCAAAGATAAGAAAAAGGAAACATTTTATAAAAAGTCTATATGGTATTTATAGACAAGTAATCTATCTTGTTTTTTCTTTGAAAAAATCAACCTCATTCAGATTAGTAATGTTATTTATTTGCTTGGACTGGTATCCTTCCCAACCAATTTTGGTAAAGAAATAAGAGTGGTTTTCGCACTAAACGGCATAGTATACATGGCATGATAATCAATTTCCCTACAAACTTCAAAGACTGTCACATCTTCTTTATTAACATTCACTGCACTGATGTTTGGGGCCTGCAAACAAATGTTTTATTCATTATCAACTCGTGGGAGTTTTATAAACAGAATTGTTTTTCAGTATATCATTAATGAATAATCTCATTCAAAGTCACCTTAGATAAAGTTCATCGAATTATAAAAATGTTCAAGGTGAAAAAGAAACGAGAATAAAGGTATTTCTAAAGGTTTACTGTTACGTAACGATCTCTATCGTCATTATCAATTATTGTGAAATGTAATTAAACAAGTGCTGTAACGAGTGCGCTGAGAGTCGGGAAGCAAGTTCAGGGAGTGTGTGTTTTAATAAATAAACGTAACATAATACAAAACAAGAAAACACAAACAACGCACAGACATGACACAGGAACAGAAACAATAACGGCTGGGGAAGGAACCAAAGGGAGTGACATATATAGGGAAGGTAATCAGGGAGGTGATGGAGTCCATGTGAGTCTGCTGACGTGCAGGTGCGTGTAACGATGGTGACTGGTGACAGGTGTTCGCCATAACGAGCAGCCTGGTGACCTAGAGGCTGGAGAGGGAGCACACGTGACAAGTGCATTGAGATGGCCATTAACATTTGAAAGGAGTGAGGAAAGAAAAATGCGTAGGTATATGACAGTTAAATGTTTTTGTTGTAAACTATGTTCATGAAATAACTGCTATAATGGAAAATGATGGATCAAGGTTCTTAATCTAACCACACTGTCCGATTTCAAAAAGGCTTTACAACGAAAGCAAAACATTAGATTATGTCAGCAGAGTACCCAGCCAGAAATAATCAGACACCCATTTTTCAAGCTAGCATATAATGTCACATTAACCCAAACCACAGCTAAATGCAGCACTAACCTTTGATGATCTTCATCAGATGACAATCCTAGGACATTATGTTATACAATACATGCATGTTTTGTTCAATCAAGTTCATATTTATATCAAAAACCAGCTTTTTACATTAGCATGTGACGTTCAGAACTAGCATACCCCCCGCAAACTTCCGGGGAATTTACTAACAATTTACTAAATTACTCACGATAAACGTTCACAAAAAGCATAACAATTATTTTAAGAATTATAGATACAGAACTCCTCTATGCACTCGATATGTCCGATTTTAAAATAGCTTTTCGGATGAAGCACACTTTGCAATATTCTAAGTACATAGCCCAGCCATCACGGCTAGCTATTTAGACACCCACCCAGTTTAGCCTTCACCAAAATCACATTTCCTATAAGAAAAATGGTCTTACCTTTCCTGTTCTTCGTCAGAATGCACTCTTCAGTGTGCATCTCTTTATCACAAACAGACCTCTCCCCAACTTTACAGCCATTTAATCAATATCTTTTTACCATGACCATTTATAATCCAAGGTAACACCAAGTAATTTAGTCTCCTCAACTTGCTCAACAGCCACATTATTCATTATCAGATTCAGCTGAGGTCTAGAATTTATAGAATGATTTGTACTAAATACAGTGTTCTTTGTTCTAAAACTGATTGCAGCTCTTTGTTCAGGGTTCCATTGATTTCACTAACTCTGGTTGCTGACACATATAGGGTTGAATCATCAGCAAATATAGACACACTGGCTTTGTAAAAATTGAAAAGAGTAGGGGACCAAGAGAGCTGCCCTGCAGTACACCATGTTTTACATGTTTAATATTAGAGAATCTTCCATTAAAGAAAACCCTCTGTGTTCTTGTAGATAGATAGCTCTGAATCCACCATACAAAATGCCAACAATAGGCTATGGTCAATAATATCAAACGCTGCATTGAAATATAACAGTACAGTTCCCACAATCTTCTTAGTATCAGTTTATTTGAACCAATCATCAGTCATTTGTGTCAGTGCAGTACATGTTGAGTGCCATTCTCTATAAGCATGCTGAAAGTCTGTTGTTCATTTCTTTACAGAGAAATACCATTGTATATTGCTCAAACACAATTTTTTGTGGGAATAACTTTGGCTTCCCTCCAGGTCTGAGGACAATGTTTTTTCTCCAGACTCAGATAAAAAAATATGGCAAATATGATTGCCAATATAGTCCGCTACAATCCTCAGTAGATTTCCATCTAAGCTGTCAACACCAGGTGGTTTATCATTATTGATGTACAACAATTTATTTTCCAAACTATAAATATTTCAGGGAGTAGTGATATTGGTGTTTAGTTCCCCTGTTCTTGAATACTGTATGCATAATCTCATATTACATAATTACTCTCTCTTTCTCATTGGGCAATTTGATACTTTCAAAATGCTCTCTGCAAGAAATTGCAGCAAAGTACTTTTAAATTGCAAAGTTGCAATTGCACAAGAGAAGGATAGAAGGTAATCACATTAAACTTGAATCCATGGAATTACCAGAAAGCATTTTGAAAAGTGAGAAAATCTGGAAAAATCTAGGTGTTCTCAAAAAGGCAATGTTATATTTTGGGTTATGGCCTTCAAACAAAAGTCAATATGGTAATGTAATAGTGAAATTTGGAATTCAATCAATGACTTTAAGCAACATTCTATCAGCAGTTAGATTGAAATGCCTAACAATTGTAACAGTTCATGCATATACCTGTACATGCATATACCTGTACATGAGAATCACACTGGTACTCCCTACAATATCTAACTAAGAGAGACAATGAAAGTATCTTGGGATGGGAGAATAGATAAAGTGATTTCCATTAAGTATGAATTAAATATGACTGAGATGTTGATGAGGATTTTGAGGAGTTAGGGAATAGTTTGAGAGATTTGTGGTCTTTGAGGAGCCTCATGTCATATGACAGCTTGGTCTTATGTCACTGTAGGAGATGTATTTTCTCATGCTGTTCATTGGCAGCCTATAATACTGCATGTCTCCCTCCTTAATTTTCTCACTCTGTCTACCTCATCACTTTCTTGTTACCGTCTTACCTCTGAGTCACTCCTGTTATTACATTTCTCTCCCCTTGTCTCGATCTTCATGTCTTTCTGTGTTCACCTCCATTTTGTTCTCTCTCTCTCTCTCTCTTAGTATCTGTCCCAACTCCCCACCCCTTCCCTCACTCCAATTGTCTGTGTCTGTTGTCACCCTTTCTCTTTCTTCTCCATCTCTCTTTCCCTGGGACATATTGTTTTAAGTGAGTGTCTGGGTTGAAATGCATGGTTTTCATCCTCTTCTAATGAGTAAGATGCCCCCCTGGAAACACACGCGGTACCAACTCTGCATCATGAATCGTACCCTATTCCCTATGTAGTGGACTACTTTTGACCATGGGCCCTGGTCAATAATAGTGCACTACATAGGGAATAGTGTGATATTTGGGATGTAGCACTAGAATCACTCCTATACCTGACTCAGTTCCTCCCCAGCTGTGTAGACAGAGCAAAACAGCCGGGAACCCCACATAGACGAGGAGTCACACTGAGAAGGAGCCCAAGGCAACTTACAAACACACAGAGATGAATGGACACACAGATGAACGCAAACACACACCAGAGGAAGACAATCGGCTTTTGTTGTTGCTTTTCTGATTGGTACATAACAGGTCTCATTTCCTCCCTTAGCATCCAAAGCCCCTTGTGAGACACCTCACCACATTGTCTCTTTGGGACATTTGTCCCAAATGCTTCCTTGTAACAACAGCAGGTGAAATTGTGTTCCAAAAACAAACCACCAAGGACACCGATATGTGATGATATTCGATTTTCACTTGATATTACAGCCCAAAACGTCATAATAAAATGAATATGGGTATGCTGGACCCATAATATAAAAAGAGAGCTTGTGAATTGAAAATGGAGTGTTTACAACGTTGTGTGGCTTCATATTACTGTGCTACGATTCATGTTCATTTTGTGTGTTTTACATGGGGACTCGGGTCCGGTGGGCAGTGTAAGACACATCCGTGCCATAAAACATCTGAGTGGCAGATTTACGGTGCAGCTGTATGGGCTCTTTATTAGTGGGCAGCTTTCAGCGGGCTTGCCTCCAATGCTATTACAACCTCGCTTTTCTGCCTCCTCTTTGGGTTCCGCCCAAACATTGACCGGTCACTTTGGGACATGTAAACCAGGCTATGACTTAAAACTTCTTAGGGCTAGGGGGCAGTATTGAGAATTTTGAAAAAAATATGTTCCCATTTTTAACTGCCTCCTACACCAACTCAGAAGCTAGAATATGCATATTATTGTTCAGGTTTGGATAGAAAACACTCTGAATTTTCTAAAACTGTTTGAATGGTGTCTGTAAGTATAACAGAACTCATATGGCAGTCAAAACCCTGAGACAAATTCTGACAGGAAGTGGCTACCTGATGTGTTGAATTGACTTTAAGCCTATGCCATTGAAACACACAGGGGCTTATTAATCGTTGAGCACTTCCTATGGCTTCCACTAGATGTCACCAGTCTTTACAAAGTGTTTTGAGTCTTATACTGTGAGATCTGACCGAACAAGAGCCATGGAACGGTGGTGGCCGATTAGACTCTGGCGCGCGAGTTCATGTTGGGTACTCTCGTTCCAATATGTTTTAAAAGAGAATGCAATCGTCCGCCTTGAATATTATTCATGTTCTGGTTAAAAAAGGCACTAATGATTTATGCTATACAACGTTTGACATGTTTGAACGAACGTAAATATTTTTTTTCCCCTCGTTCATGAAGTGAAGTCCAGCGGGCATACATCATGTGCTAACAACACTGAGCTTTTTGGACATAAATGATGAGCTTTTTCAAACAAAACTACATTCGTTATGGACCTGGGATGCCTGGAAGTGACATCTGATGAAGAGAATCAAAGGTAATGGATTATTTACATAGTATTTTCGATTTTAGATCTCTCCAACATGGCGGTTAGTCTGTATCGCAAAGCGTATTTTTCTGGGCGCAGTGCTCAGATAATTGCAAAGTGTGATTTCCCAGTAAGGTTATTTTTAAATCTGGCAATCCGGTTGCGTTTAACCTGTTAGGGTATAGGGGGCAGTATTTTCACGGCTGGATAAAAAAATGTACCCGATTTAATCTGGTTACTAATCCTACCCAGTAACTACAATATGCATATACTTATTATATATGGATAGAAAACACCCTAAAGTTTCTAAAACTGTTTGAATGGTGTCTGTGAGTATAACAGAACTCATTTGGCAGGCAAAACCCTGAGACAGATTCTGACAGGAAGTGGATACCTGATGTGTTGAATTGACTTTAAGCCTATACCATTGAAAAACAAAGGGGCTGAGGAATGTTTTGGCACTTCCTATTGCTTCCACAAGATGTCCCCAGCCTTTACAAAGTGTTTTAGTCTTCTACAGTGAGATCTGTCCGAAAAAGAGCCTTGGAATGGTGATGGTCCATTAGACAGCTGGCGCACGAGTTGATGGTGGGTACTCTCATTCCGAAACGTTTTAAAAGAGAACCCAATGGTCCGCCTTGAATTTTATTCATGTTCTGGTTAAAAAAAGGCCCTAATGATTTATGCGATACAACGTTTGACATGTTTGAACGAACGTAAATATATTTTTTCCGTTCGTGAAGTGAAATGAAGTCCGGCTGGCTTAGATCATGTGCTAACAACACGGAGGTTTTTGGACATAAATGATGAGCTTTCTTGAACAAAACTACATTCGTTATGGACCTGGGATTCTTTGGAAGTGACATCTGATGAAGAGAATCAAAGGTAATGGATTATTTACATAGTATTTTCGATTTTAGATCTCTCCAACATGGTGGTTAGTCTGTATCGCAATGCGTATTTTTCTGGGCGCAGTGCTCAGATTATTGCAAAGTGTGATTTCCCAGTAAGGTTAATTTTAAATCAAGTCCATTGCGTTCAAGAGATGTAAATCTATAATTCTTTGAATGACAATATAATATTTTACCAATGTTTTCTAATATTAATTAATTATTTTGTTGTCATGACTTGACTGCCGGTATTGGAGGGAAACGATTTCCTGAACATCAACGCCATAGTAAAACGCTGTTTTTAGATATAAATATGAACTTGATAGAACTAAAAATGCATGCATTGTCTAACATAATGTCCTAGGAGTGTCATCTGATGGAGATTGTAAAAGGTTAGTGCATAATTTTAGCTGATTTTATGGTTTTGGTGACGCCTGTCTTTGAATCGACAATACATTACACACAGCTATTGTCAATGTACTCTCCTAACATAACCTAACTTTATGCTTTCCCCGTAAAACCTTTTTGAAATCGGACAACGTGGTTAGATTAAGGAGATGTTTATCTTTCAAAGGGTGTAAGTTAGTTGTATGTTTGAGAAATTTGAATTTTGACATTTATTTGGTTTCAAATTTGCCGCTCTTGAAATGCACCTGCTGTTGATAGGGTGCGCCACGGGTGGCACGCTAACGTCCCACATAGCCCCAAGAAGTTAAAATGATCTTCTTCACCCTAAGCAGTCAGGCTTCAAGACCGGTCACTCAACCGAGACTGCTCTTCTCTGTGTCACGGAGGTTTTCCGCACTGCCAAAGCTGACTTTCTCTCCTCTGTTCTCATCCTCCTAGATCTATTCGCTGCCTTCGACAGAGTGAAGCATCTGATCTCCACCTTCTCAGGTCTGGACATCTCAGGCTCTGCACTCTTGGATTGTATCCTACCTGGCAGGACGCTCCTACCAGGTGACGTGTAGAGGATCTGTGTCTGCACCACGTACTCTCACTACTGGTGTCCCCCAAGGCTCGGTTCAAGGCACTCTCCTCTCCTCTTCTCTCTATAGACCAAGTCACTCAGCTCCATCATATCCTCTCATATTATTGCTATGCGGATGACACTCAGCTACTTTTCTCCTTCCCCCTTCTGACACCCAGGTGGTGACATGCATCTCTGCGTGCCTGGCAGATATCTCAACTTGGATGTCGGCCCACCACCTCAAGCTCAACAAGATGGAGCTGCTCTTCCTCCCAGAAAAGGCCTGCCCGCTAAAAGACTTCTCCATCACGGTTGACAACTCCACAGTGTCGCCCTCTCAGAGTGCAAAGAGTCTTGGCGTGACCCTGGACAACACCCTGTATTTCCCTGCAAACATCAAAGCAGTGACTCGCTCCTGCAGGTTCATCTTCTACAACATCCATAGAGTATGACCCTACCTCACACAGGAAGTGTCGCAGGTCCTAATCCAGGCTCTTGTCCTCTCTTGTCTGGACTACTGCAACTCGCTGTTGGCTTGGCTTTGCCTGCCTGATTTTCAACCTTCCCAAGTTATCTCATGTCACCCTGCCCCTCCGCACACTCCACTGACCTCCAGTCGAAGCTCGCATCCACTACAAGACCATGGTGCTTTCCAGCAAGAGGAACTGCAAAAGGAACTGCCCATCCCTACCATCAGGCTATGCTCAAACACTACACCCCAACCTGAGCACTCTGCCACCTTAGGTCTATTGGCCCTAACACCTCCTGCTTAAACCCAGTCCAAGCTCTTCTCTGTCCTGGTACCCCAATGGTTGAACCAGCTTCCCCCTGAAGCTAGGACAGCAGAGTCCCTGCCCATCATCCAAAAACAGTATTTTAAATAACCCTCCTCTTTACCTCGACCCCCCCTTCTAGCTCTGACTCTACTGATAGCTACAGTCGGGGAAAAAAGTATTTGATAAAAAAAAGTCTTTTGTATGTTTGCCCACTGACAAAGAAAGGATCAGTCTATAATTTTAATGGTAGGTTTATTTGAACAGTGAGAGACAGAAAATCAACAAAAATATCCAGAAAAAAACGCATGTCAGAAATGTTATAAATTGATTTGCATTTTAATGAGGGAAATAAGTATTTGACCCCCTCTCAATCAGAAAGATTTCTGGCTCCCAGGTGTCTTTTATACAGGTAACAAGCTGAGATTAGGAACATACTCTTAACATGTTGGGGATACAACCCGTTAACGGGATTGGTTGGGCAACAACCAGTGAGAGAACACGGCGCGAAATTCAAAACAAAATAATCTCAAAATTAAAATACAAGTATTATACGGCATTTTAAAGATACTCTACTCATTAATCCAATCACATTGACCGATTTCAAAAAGGCTTTATGGTGAAAGCAATACATTAGATTATTTTAGCATAGCACATCACCCCCCCCAAAAAAAGAAGCACGATAGCCATCACAAAACCAGATATACAGCTAAAATGAAGCACTAACCTTTGACAATCTTCATCAGATGACACTCCTAGGACATCATGTTAGACAATACATGCATTTTTTGTTCGATCAAGTTTATATTTATATCCAAAAACCTAATTTTTACATTGGCGTGAGGGAGTGCTCCTAACCGCAGCTTGTTACCTGTAAAAAAGACACCTGTCCACAGAAGCAATCAATCAGATTCCAAACTCTCCATCATGGCCAAGTTCAAAGAGCTCTCCAAGGGTGTCAGGGACAAGATTGTAGACCTACACAAGGCTGGAATGGGCTACAAGACCATCTCCAAGCAGCTTGGTGAGAAGGTGACAACATTTGGTGTGATTATTCGCAAATGGAAGAAACACAAAAGAACTGTCAATCTTCCTCGGCCTGGGGCTCCATGCAAGATCTCACCTCGTGGAGTTGCAATGATCATGAGAACGGTGAGGAATCAGCCCAGAACTACACGGGAGGATCTTGTCAATGATCTCAAGGCAGCTGGGACCATAGTCACCAAGAAAACAATTGGTAACACACTACGCCGTGAAGGACTGAAATCCTGCAGCGCTCGCAAGGTCCCCTTGCTCAAGAATACATATACATGCCCGTCTGAAGTTTGCCAATGAACATCTGAATGACTCAGAGGACAACTGGTGAAAGTGTTGTGGTCAGATGAGACCAAAATGGAGCTCTTTGGCATCAACTCAACTCGCCGTGTTTGGAGGAGGAGGAATTCTGCCTATGACCCCAAGAACACCATCCCCACCGTCAAACATGGAGGTGGAAACATTATGCTTTGGGGGTGTTTTTCTGCTAAGGGGACAGGACAACTTCACCGCGTCAAAGGGACGATGCACGGGGCCATGTACCGTCAAATCTTGGGTGAGAACCTCCTTCCCTCAGCCAGGGCATTGAAAATGGGTCGTGGATGGGTATTCCAGCATGACAATGACCCAAAACACACGGCCAAGGCAACAAAGGAGTGGCTCAAGAAGAAGCACATTAAGGTCCTGGAGTGGCCTAGCCAGTATCCAGACCTTAATCCCATAGAAAATCTGTGGAGGGAGCTGAAGGTTCGAGTTGCCAAACGTCAGCCTCGAAACCTTATTGACTTGGAGAAGATCTGCAAAGAGGAGTGGGACAAAATCCATCCTGAGATGTGTTCAAACCTGGTGGCCAACTACAAGAAACGTCTGACCTCTGTGATTGCCAACAAGGGTTTTGCCAGCAAGTACTAAGTCATGTTTTGCAGAGGGGTCAAATACTTATTTCACTCATTTAAATGGAAATCATTTTATGACATTTTTGACATGCGTTTTTCTGGATTTTTTTGTTGTTATTCTGTCTCTCACTGTTCAAATAAACCTACTATTAAAATTATGGACTGATCATTTCTTTGTAAGTGGGCAAACGTACAAAATCAGCAGGGGATCAAATACTTTTTTCCCCCACTGTACTTTATTGAGGAAAAATGTACTTTCTATGCCTATGATATGTGATTGTCTCACCGAGCTATCTTAAGACGAATGCACTAACTGTAAATTGCTCTGTATAAAACATCTGCTAAATGACTGAAATGTAAAAAGAAACCTGCCTAAATTATTTGGGCATGGATTCTACAACATAACAGAAATGTTTGTTGCTCAATTGGTATGAAAGGACCTAACGTGTGCCAGGAAAACATTTCCCACAGCCAGTACACCACCGCCACTAGCCTGTACAGTTGACACCAGGCAGAATGGCTCGATTCACTCATGCTGCTTATGCCGAATTATGACTTTGTCATCAGCATGACACAACAGCAATCATCGGACCATGCATTGTTTTTCCACTCCTTAATTGTCCAGTGTTGTTGATCGCGTGCCCACTGGAGCTAGTTATTCTTGTTTTTAGCTGATAGGAATGGAACCCAGTGTGGTCGTCTGATGCAGTAGCTCATCCGTGACCAGGATCGACGAGTAGTGCATTCCGAGATGCCTTTCAGCACACCACTGTTGTACTGCACTGTGTTATTTGTCACTTCGTGACCCACCTGTTAGTTTGCACGATTCATGCCATTTTCATCCAACCTCTCTCATCAATGAGCTGTTTTCGCTGACAGGACTGCCGCTGACTGGATGTTTATTGTTTGTCGCACCATTCTCAGTCAATCATACACATTGTTGAGCGTGAAAAGTCCAGGAGGGCTGCCGTTTCTGAGATATTGGATCCGGCACGCTTTGCACCAATGATCATACCACGCATCACTCGTTTTCCCCATTCTAATGTTCAATCAAACAGTAACTGAATGCCTCGATGCCTGTCTGCCTGCTTTATATAGAAAGCCACTTGACTCACTGTGTGTAGGAGCGATCCATTTTCATGAACGGGGTGGTGTACCTAATAAACTGGCCAGTGATTGCATGTCGCCCATATGTCACTTAAATCATTTCCTACCATTACCTACCTCAACCAAGAGAGTGCATTTTACCAGCATAAACCTATCGACATAGGCCACTGAGTGGGAAACGTGTGTCTGTCAGGTGTCATTAGGAGACAGGGATGCATTAAGAGGCCTGGCAGGGAACAAGTAATGGGGTTCTCCTCTAATTTCTAACAGGGATAGAGTCAATACCGAGAGCAAATTGGAACTGGTGTCTAAATAGAGTGGAGGCACAGCTGATTGCACTGAGGAGGGGAGAGAGAGATATACATTTGAGATAAAATTATTAACAGCAGGAGACAAAGTGCAGCACTGCACAAAGACTGACTTCATTTGTTGGTCTGTTATTATTTATAATTTGAGTGACTACGCCAAAGAAGAATTAATATGATCCATTGTGTTGCCTTTATTTCACAATTCAGAAATCTTCAATGACATCCACGTACACATTGTTAAAAAGACACCCAATCATCCTTCCGATCAATGGTTAAAACTGCACAATGAGGCAAAGATTTCAGTTTGTTTCTTACTTTCACTGGTTTAACCACTCAAAAGTAATGTCGGTTTCAAATGTCGGCTAAACACTCTGCAATTAAAACAAGACACTCCTTCATTAACTTCTTGGGGCTATGTGGGACGTTAGCGTGCCACCCGTGGCGCACCCTATCAACAGCAGGTGCATTTCAAGAGCGGCAAATTTGAAACCAAATAAATGTCAAAATTCAAATTTCTCAAACATACAACTAACTTACAGCCTTTGAAAGATAAACATCTCCTTAATCTAACCACGTTGTCCGATTTCAAAAAGGTTTTACGGGGAAAGCATAAAGTTAGGTTATGTTAGGAGAGTACATTGATAATAGCTGTGTGTAATGCATTGTCAATTCAAAGACAGGCGTCACCAAAACCATAAAATCAGCTAAAATTATGCACTAACCTTTTACAATCTCCATCAGATGACACTCCTAGGACATTATGTTAGACAATGCATGCATTTTTAGTTCTATCAAGTTCATATTTATATCTAAAAACAGTGTTTTACCATGGCGTTGATGTTCAGGAAATTGTTTCCCTCCAATACCGGCAGTCAAGTCATGACAACAAAATAATTAATTAATATTAGAAAACATTGGTAAAATATTATATTGTCATTCAAAGAATTATAGATTTACATCTCTTGAAAGCAATGGACTTGCCAGATTTAAAATTAACCTTACTGGGAAATCACACTTTGCAATAATCTGAGCACTGCGCCCAGAAAAATACGCATTGCGATACAGACTAACCGCCATGTTGGAGAGATCTAAAATCGAAAATACTATGTAAATAATCCATTACCTTTGATTCTCTTCATCAGATGTCACTTCCAAAGAATCCAAAAGGACCATTTGTGATGTTTATGGAACATTTTGGAGTGCCAACAGAAGAAGATCTTCAATGGTAAGGCATGAATTATATCGTTATTTCTGACTTTTGTGTAGCACCTGCCTGGTTGAAATCTGATTTTCACATGTTGGTATGCTGGGTGCTGTCCTCAGATAATCGCATGGTCTGCTTTCGCTGTAAAGCCTTTTTGAAATCTGACACTGCGGCTGGATTAACAAGAAGTTAATCTTTTAACCGATGTACAACACTTGTATGGTTATTGAATTCTTATTATGAGTATTTCTGTTTTTGAATTTGGCGCGCCTCAATTTCACTGGGTGTTGTCAAATCGATCCCGCTAAAGGGATTGGCACGCGAAGGGATCCATAAGAAGTTAATGCAGCTTGTGGCCACACCAGATACTGACTGTTACTTTTGATTTTGACCCCCCCTTTGTTTAGAGACACATTATTCAATTTCTGTTAGTCACATGTCTGTGGAACTTGTTCAGTTTATGTCTCAGTTGTTGAATCTTGTTATGTTCATGAAAATAAACGCAGTTGACAGTGAGAGGACGTTTCTTTTTTTGCTTATTTATTTAATGTGATAAGTGATTATTTTAAATGTGTCTCTCAGGTGTAAGGTCAACCCTGTTAATTAAACTGAATTATCGTTTTGATATGGTAAAACATTTCAATAAATTACATTTAACAATAATTGTCAAATCATAGTTAGTTGTTTCTACTCTTTATGGACAATTTCTTGGGTTTTGTGGTTGAAAATTGAGCGCATCGAGCATAAAACGTCAACCTTGGTACCCATAGATAGACAGGCCAGAAATGTTTTAACAAGTTCAAATAGTTTTTCAAGCTTGCATTCAATTGTTCCTCCCTATTGTTTAGTTGCCATGCTGGCTGGCAATGATCTTATCACTCGCATGCTAGCTATCCAACTATGGCTAACACAGTCACGTCAAACAGTGTAGCCAGAATAATAGCAAAGTAGCTGCATTTGTGTTTGTTTAAAGCTGCAAAATGTAACTTTTTGTGCGACCCGATTGCATTTTTGGTATAAATCTGTCATTATAATTGAAAGTAAGTCTAAGAGGCGGTAGATCGGTTCTACGTGCGCTATTTCTATGCTTTTTGTTTTGTACACCAGCTTCAAACTGCTGAAAAAACTATATTTTTGGTTGTGGAAAATATATTTCACAGAGGTTTAGACGGTACAATGATTCTCTAAACTACACTTGCTTATTTTATCACATAAACTGAAATTAGGCAAACTATTAACATTTTTGCAAGCAGGAAATACCAGTTGTGCATTTTTAATATTTAGTTTTTGTCCGAGTCGATCTGTGCAAAACATCATAAGACAACCAAACTTTGTAATTTAATTTGTTTTTTATGTATACTGAACAAAAATATAAACGCAACATGTAGTGTTGGTCCCATGTTTCATGAGCTGAAATCAAAGCTCCCAGAAATGTTCCATATAAACAAAAAGCGTATTTCTCTCACATTTTGTGCACAAATGTGCTAACATCCCTGTTAGTGAACATTTATCTTTTGCCAAGATAATCCATCCACCTGACTGCTGTAGTATGTCAAGAAGCTGATTAAACAGCATGATCATTACACAGGTGCACCTTGTGCTGGGGACAATAAAAGGCCACTCTAAAATGTGCAGTTTTGTCACACAACACAATGCCACAGATGTCTCAAGTTTTGAGCAAGTTTGCAATTGGCATGCTGACTGCAGGAATGTCCACCAGAGCTGTTGCCAGAGAATTGAATGTTAATTTCTCTACCACAAGCCATCTCAAACATCATTTTAGAGAATTTGGCAGTAAGTCCAATCCGCCTCATATACGCAGACCACGTGTAACCATGCCAGCCCAGGACCTCCACAACCGGCTTCTTCACCTGCGGGATTGTGTGAGATCAACCATCCAGACAACTGATGAAACTGTGGGTTTGCAAAACCCAAGAATTTCAGGCCCAACTGTCAGAAACCGTCTCAGGTAAACTCATCTGCATGCTTGCCGTCCTCACCATGGTTTGATTTGACTGCAGTTCAGTGTCATAACTGACTTCAGTTGGCAAATGCTTACCTTTGATGGCCACTGGCATAGTGGTGAAGTGTGCCCTTCACGGATGAATCCCGGTTTCAACTGTACGAGGCAGATGGAAGACAGCGTGTATGGCGCCATGTGGGCGAGCGGTTGTCAACATTGTGAACAGAGTGCCCCATGGTGGTAGTGGGGTTACGGTATGGGCAGACGTAAGCTACGGACAACAAACACAATTGCATTTTATCAATGGCAATTTGAACGCACAGAGATACTGTGACGAGGCCCATTGTCGTGTCATTCATACGCCGCCATCACCTCAGGTTGCAGCATGTTATTGCACAGCCCCATGTCTTAAAGATCTGTACACAATTCCTGGAAGCTGAAAGTGCCCCAGTTCTTCCATGGCTTGCATTCTAACCAGACATGCCACCCATTGCACATGTTTGGGATGCTCTGGGTCGACGTGTTCCGCCAATATCCAGCAACTTTGCACGGCCATTGAAGAGGAGTGGGACAAAATTCCACAAGCCACAAACAACAAACAGCCTGATCAACTCTATGAGAAGGAGAAATGTTGCGCTGCATGATGCAAATGGTGGTCGCACCAGATACTGACTTTTTTCTGATCCACGGCCCTACCTTTTTCAAAGGTATCAAATGAAATCATTAAAATCACATTTTATTTTTCACATGCACCGAATACAACAAGTGTAGACCTTACCGTGAAATACAAGCCTTACTTATTAATTTGCACACAATGTATACATATTTTTCCATTGTTATTGACTGCACATTTGTTTATCACATGTGTAACTCTGTATTGTTGTTTTTGTCGCACTGCTTTGCTTTATCTTGGCCAGGTCGTAGTTGTAAATGAGAATTTGTTCTTAACTGGCCTACCTGGTTAAATAAAGGTGAAATACAATTTTAAAAAGCCCTTCAACAATGCAGTTCAAGAAATAAAGTTAAGAAAATATTTACTAAATAAACTAAATAAAAAAATTAAAAGTAAAAAATAACAATAACAATAACAAGGCTATATACAGGGGGTACCGGTACTGAGTCAATATGGGGGGTACAGGTTAGTCGAGGTACATGTAGGTAGGGGTAAAGTGACTATGCATAGATAACAAATAGCGAGTAGCAGTAGTGTAAAAATAAAGGGGAGGGGTGTCAATGTATATAGTCCGGGTGGGCATTTTATTAATTGTTCAGCAGTCTTATAGCTTGGGGGTTGAAGCTGATTGGAGCCTTTTGGAGCTAGATCTGGTGCTCTGGTACCGCTTGCTGTACCAGAGCACCAGACTTGGGTGACTGGAGTCTTTGACCATTTTTTGGGCCTTCCTCTGACACCGCCTAATTTATAGGTCCTGGATGGCAGGAAGCTAGGTCCCAGTGATGTACTTGGCTGTATCCACTACCCTTTGTAGCGCCTTATGGTCGGAATGACCAAGCAGTTGCCATACCAGGCGGAAGTGTCGTCGTTCAGCCACTACTCTGTGAAACATAAGATATTACAGTTTTAATGTCTCGTTGGTAGGATAATATCAAATGGAGATCATCCAGTTTATTTTCCAGTGATTGCACGTTGGTCAATAGAACGGATGGTAGAGGCGGGTTACCCACTCGCCGACAAATTCTCACAAGTCACCCTGATCTCCACCCCTGTATTTACGTATTTTCTTCACGCGAATGACAGGGATTTGGGCCTGTCTCGGGGAAGCAGTATATCCTTCGCGTCGGACTCATTAAAGAAAACATCTTTGTCCAGTTCGAGGTGAGTAATCGCTGTTCAGATATCCAGAAGCTATTTTTGGTTATTAGAGATGGTAGCAGCAATATTATGTACAAAATAAGTTACAAACAATGCTAAAAACAGTTGGTTAGGAGCCCGTAAAACAGCTGCCATCCCCTCCGCCGTTATTATCCACATTATCTGTGACCAACAGATGCATATCTGCATTCCCAGTCGTGAAATCCATTAGGGCCTAATTCCTTTATTTCAAATGACTGATTTCCTTATATGACCTGCATCTCAGTAAAATCTTTGAAATTGTTCCATATTGTGTTTATATTTTTTTTCAGTGTAGTTATTTTGTTGGTTGGTTAGTTGGTATAAATGAAGACACATTACGTACCTGAAGCTGAGGTATTTGTGGATGTCTTTTAAACAGCGATGGTTGAGGACAATGTATGTGAGGGCCTGGTGAGCCAGTGAGAGCCTTTGCTCTCATTTCAGATGTCATTACTCTCCTTTCACAAACACACATAAATGCAAGAGAAAAGACAACCTCTCATTAACCTGTTATGGATAGGGGGCAGTATTTTCACGGCCGGATAAAAAAACGTACCTGATTTAATCTGTTTAGTACTCCTGCCCAGAAACTAGAATATGCATATAATTGTTTGATTTGGATAGAAAACACCCTAAAGTTTCTAAAACTGTTTGAATGGTGTCTGTGAGTATAACAGAACTCATATGGCAGGCCAAAACCTGAGAAGATTCCAAACAGGAAGCGCCCTCTCTGACCATTTCTTGGCCTTCAACACCCTCTTTATTGAAAACAGAGGATCTCTGCTGTAACGTGACACTTTCTAAGGCTCCCATAGGCTCTCAGAAGGCGCCAGAACGTTGAATGATGACTTTGCAGTCCATGGCTGAAAAACAGTAGCGCATTTGGATAGTGGTTGATCTGAGAACAATGAGACGGGCCCATGCGTGCACGTGAATAGGCCATTTTACATTTTCAGTCTTTGAACGAAAACAACGACTTTCCGGTGGGAATATTATCGCTATTTTACGAGAAAAATTGCATAAAAATGTATTTTAAACAGCGTTTGACATGCTTCGAAGTACGGTAATGGAATATTTTGACATTTTTTGTCACGATACGCGCCGGCGCGTCACCCTTCGTTACCCTTCGGATAGTGTCTTGAACGCACGAACAAAACGCCGCTATTTGGATATAACTATGGATTATTTGGAACCAAACCAACATTTGTTGTTGAAGTAGAAGTCCTGGGAGTGCATTCTGACGAAGAACAGCAAAGGTAATCCAATTTTTCTTATAGTAAACTAATGCCTAATGAGGATCTTAAATCAAATAAAGTGTATTGATTACATACACAGTTTAGCCTCTTTGGTATAGGGGGCAGTATTGAGAATTTTGGAAAAAATATGTTCCCATTTTTAACTGCCTCCTACACCAACTCAGAAGCTAGAATATGCATATTATTGTTCAGGTTTGGATAGAAAACACTCTGAATTTTCTAAAACTGTTTGAATGGTGTCTGTGAGTATAACAGAACTCCTATGGCAGGCAAAAACCTGACAAGGCTTGAAGCAGGAAGTACCCTGTCTGACAAGGAGTCGTGCGTCTTACCTCTTTTTATTGAAAAGTAAGGATCTTAGCTGTAACGTGACAATTCCCAGGGCTCCAATAGGCTCTCAGAGCCCGCGAAATAACTGAAGGTTTACGAGGGAACCTCAGGTTGAAATATATTATCGCCTTTTGTAAGTGGATGCTCGGAGGACCTTTCAATGATGCGCGTGCATGAGTCGCTTCTGAGGAGAAATTTTATTCGGCTGTTTAGGCTCAATGCATACTCCCGGTCGGAATATTAACACTTCTCTATGACATAAATGGCATAAAAATTGGTTTTAAACAGCGGTTGACATGCTTCGAAGTACGGTAATGGAATATTTAGACATTTTTGACACGCCAATGCGCCATGCGCGACACCGCGAAAAAGCATTCTACAACTCACGAACAAAACGTCGCTGTTGGAACATAACGATGGATTATTTGGGACCAAACCAACATTTGTTATTGAAGTAGAAGTCCTGGCAGTGTATTCTGATGAAGAACAAGCAAGGTAAGAACATCTTTCTTATAGGAAATGTGATTTTGGTGGATGCTGACCTGGGTGGGTATCTAAATAGCTAGCCCTGTAATGCCGGGCTATGTACTTAGATTATTGCAAAATGTGCTTCATCCGAAAAGCTATTTTAAAATCGGACATATCGAGTGCATAGAGGGGTAATGTATCTATAATTCTTAAAATAATTGTTATGCTTTTTGTGAACGTTTATCGTGAGTAATTTAGCAAACTGTTAGTAAATTCACCGGAAGTTTGCGGTGGTTATGCTTTTTCTGAACGTCACATGCTAATGTAAAAAGCTGGTTTTTGATATAAATATGAACTTGATTGAACAGACATGCATGTATTGTATAACACAATGTCCTAGGTGTGTCATCTGATGAAGATTATAAAAGGTTAGTGCTGCATTTAGCTGTGGTTTGGGTTTATGTGACATGATATGCTAGCTTGAAAAATGGGTGTCTGATTTTTTCTGGCTGGGTACTCTGCTGACATAATCTAATGTTTTGCTTTCGTTGTAAAGCCTTTTTGAAATCGGACAGTGGGGTTAGATTAACGAGATTCTTGTCTTTAAATAGCTGTGAAATAGTCATATGTTTGAGAAATTGAAGTTATAGCATTTCTAACGATTCAAAAATCGCGCCACTGGATTTCAGTGGCTGTTACGTAGGTGGGACGAGTTCGTCCCACATGTACTAGAGAGGTTAGCAGGTGTTATAGCGGTGTAGTAAAACACTTATGGTATGTGAACCCTTTGGAATTACCTGGATTTCTGCATAAATTGGTCATCAAATTTGATCTGATCTTCATTTAAGTCACAACAATTGACAAACATAGTGTGCTTATACTAATAACAAACAAATATTTGTATTTTCTTGTCTATATTGAATACATCATTTAAACTTTCACAGTATAGGTTGGAGAAAGTATGTGAACCCCTAGGCTAATGACTTCTCCAAAAGCTAATTGGAGTCAGGAGTCAGCTAACCTGGAGTCCAATCAATGAGACGAGATTGTAAATGTTGGTTAGAGCTGCCTTGCCCTATAAAAAACACTCACAAAATTTGAGTTTGCTATTCACAAGAAGCATTGCCTGATGTGAACCATGCCTTGAACAAAGAAATCTCAGAAGACCTAAGATTAAGAAATGTTGACTTGCATAAAGCTGGAAAGGATTACACAAGTATCTCTGAGAGCCTTGATGTTCATAAATCCACTGTAAGACAGATTGTCTATAAATGGAGAAAGTTCAGCAATGTTGCTACTCTCTCTAGGAGTGGCCGTCCAGCAAAGATGACTGCAAGAGCTCAGCGCAGATTGCTCACTGAGGTTAAGAATAATCCTAGAGTGTCAGCTAAAGTCACATAGCATGTTCCGGAGATTCCGGAGATTTAACATCTCTGTTGACGAGTCTACTATATGTAAAACCATAATGAGCTCGACGCCTTGATAAGTTCCTTTCCTGAGGATGGCTCACCCCTCACAGTTCTGGGTGACTTTAACCTCCCTACGTCTACCTTTGACTGATTTCTCTCTGCCTCCTTCTTTCCACTCCTCTCCTCTTTTGACCTCACCCTCTCACCGTCCCCCCCTACTCACAAGGCAGGCAATACGCTTGACCTCATCTTTACTAGATGCTGTTCTTCTACCAATCTCACTGCAACTCCCCTCCAAGTCTCCGACCACTACCTTGTATCCTTTTCCCTCTCGCTCTCATCCAACACTTCTCACTCTGCCCCTACTCAGATGGTATTGCGCCGTCGCAACCTTCGCTCTCTCTCTCCTGCTACTCTCTCCTCTTCCATCCTATCATCTCTTCCCTCTGCTCAATCCTTCTCCAACCAGTCTCCTGATTCTGCTTCCTCAACCCTCCTCTCCTCCCTTTCTGCATCCCTTGACTCTCTATGTCCCCTATCCTCCTGGCCGGCTCGGTCCTCCCCTCCTGCTCCGTGGCTTGACTGCGAGCTCACAGAACAGGGCTCCGGGCAGCCGAGCGGAAATGGAGGAAAACTAGCCTCCCTGCGGACCTGGCATCTTTTCACTCCCTCCTCTCTACATTTTCTTCCTCTGTTTCTGCTGCTAAAGCCACTTTCTACCACTCTAAATTTCAAGCATCTGCCTCTAACCCTAGGAAGCTCTTTGCCACCTTCTCCTCCCTCCTGAATCCTCCTCCCCCTCTGCCCCTCCTCCCTCTCTGCGGATGACTTTGACAACCATTTTGGAAAGAAGGTTGACAACATTCTATCCTTGTTTGTTAAGTCAAACGACACCGCTGGTCCTGCTCACGTTGCCCTACCCTATGCTTTGACCTCTTTCTCCCCTCTCTCTCCAGATGAAATCTTGCGACTTGTGACGCCCGGCCGCCCAACAACCTGCCCGCTTGACCCTATCCCCTCCTCTCTTCTCCAGACCATTTCCGGAGACCTTCTCACCTTGCTCATCAACTCATCCTTGACCGCTGGCTACGTCCCTTCTGTCTTCAAGAGAGCGAGAGTTGCACCCCTTCTCAAAAAACCTACACTTGATCCCTCTGATGTCAACAACTACAGACCAGTAACCCTTCTTTCTTTTCTCTCCAAAACTCTTGAGCGTGCCGTCCTTGGCCAGCGCTCTTGCTATCTCTCTCAGAATGACCTTTTTGATCCAAATCAGTCAGGTTTCAAGACTGGTCATTCAACTGAGACTGCTCTTCTCTGTGTCATGGAGGCTCTCCGCACTGCTAAAGCTAACTCTCTCTCCTCTGCTCTCATCCTTCTAGACCTATCTGCTGCCTTTGATACTGTGAACCATCAGATCCTCCTCTCCACCCTCTCCGAGTTGGGCATCTCCGGCGCGGCTCACTCTTGGATTGCGTCCTAACTGACAGGTCGCTCCTACCAGGTGGCGTGGCGAGAATCCATCTCCGCACCACGTGCTCTCACCACTGGTGTCCCCCCAGGGCTCAGTTCTAGGCCCTCTCCTATTCTCGCTACACACCAAGACAGTGGACAGTGGAGTCAATCACCACCTTCCGGAGACACCTGAAACCCCGCGTCTTTAAGGAATACCTGGGATAGGATAAAGTAATCCTTCTAACCCCCCCACCCCCTACCCCCCCCCCAAAAAAAAATATATAGATGTACTATTGTAAAGTGGTTGTTCCACTGGATATCATAAGGTGAATGCACCAATTTGTAAGTCGCTCTGGATAAGAGTGTCTGCTAAATGACGTAAATGTAAATGTAAATCACTAAACAAGAATGGTGTTCATGGGAGGACACCACGGAAGAAGCCACTGCTGTCCAAAAAAAACATTGCTGCACATCTGAAATTTGTAAAGTTCTCCTGGACATTCCACAGCGCTACTGGCAAAATATTCTGTGGACAAATGAAACTACAGTTGAGTTGTTTGGAAGGAATACACAACACTATATGTGGAGAAAAAAAGGCACAGCACGCCAACATCAAAACCTCATCTCAACTGTAAAGTATGGTGGAGGGAGCATCATAGTATGGGGCTGCTATGCTGCCTCAGGGCCTGGACAGCTTGCTATCATCGATGGAAAAATGAATTCCCAAGTTCATCAAGACATTTTGTATTAGAATGTTAGGCTATCTGTCCGCCGATTGAAGCTCAACAAATGTTGGGTGATGCAACAGGACAACAACCCAAAACACAGAAGTAAATCAACAACAGAATCGCTTCAAAAGAAGAAAATACACCTTCTGGAGTGGCCCAGTCAGAATCCTAACCTCAACCCGATTGAGATGCTGTGGTATGACCTCAAGAGAGCAGCTCACATCAGAGAACCCAAGAAAATTGCTGAACTGAAACATTTTTGTGAAGAGGAATGGTCCAAAATTCCTCCTGACCATTGTGCAGGTCTGGTCCACAACTAGAGAAAACTTTATTAACTTGTTATGGATAGGGGGCAGTATTTTCACGGCCGGATAAAAAACGTACCCGATTTAATCTGATTATTACTCCTGCCCAGGAAACTAGAATATGCATATAATTATTAGCTTTGTATAGAAACCACTCCAACGTTTCTAAAACTGTTTGAATGGTGTCTGTGAGTATAACAGAACTCATTTGGCAGGCCAAAACCTGAGAAGATTCCAAACAGGAAGTGCCCTCTCTGACTATTTCTTGGCCTTCTTGATCATCTCTATCCAAAACAGGGGATCTCTGCTGTAACGTGACATTTTCTAATGCTCCCATAGGCTCTCAGAAGGCGCCAGAACGATGAATAATGACTTTGCAGGCCATGGCTGAAAAACAGTAGCGCATTTGGATAGTGGTCGATCTGAGAACAATGAGACTGGGGGCATGTGCACGAGAAGACTCTATGTTTGAATTTTTCTATCTTTGAACGAAAACAGGGTTTCCCGGTCGGAATATTATCGATTTTTACGAGAAAAATCGCATAAAAATTTGTTTTAAACAGCGTTTGACATGCTTCGAAGTATGGTAATAGAATATTTTGAAATTTTTTGTCACGAAACGCGCCGGGCGCGTCACCCTTCTTTACCCTTCGGATAGTGTCTTGAACGCACAAACAAAACGCCTCTATTTGGATATAACTATGAATTATTTGGAACCAAACCAACATTTGTTATTGAAGTAGAAGTCCTGGGAGTGCATTCTGACGAAGAACAGCAAAGGTAATCCAATTTGTTCTTATAGTAAATCTGAGTTTGGTGAGTACCAAACTTGGTGGGTGTCAAAATAGCTACCCTGTGATCCCGGGCTATCTACTCAGAATATTGCAAAATGTGCTTCACCGAAAAGCTATTTTAAAATCGGACACCGCGATTGCATAAAGGAGTTCTGTATCTATAATTCTATAGTTTTTTAGTTTTTTGTCCACGTTTATCGTGAGTAATTTAGTAAATTCACCGGAAGTGATCGGTGGGAATGCTAGTTCTGAACGTCACATGCTAATGTAAAAAGCTGGGTTTTGATATAAATATGAACTTGATTGAACAAAACATGCATGTATTGTATAACATAATGTCCTAGGAGTGTCATCTGATGAAGATCATCAAAGGTTAGTGCTGCATTTAGCTATGTTTTTGTTTTTTGTGACATTATATGCTAGCTTGAAAAATGGGTGTCTGATTATTTATGGCTGGGTACTCTGCTGACATAATCTAATGTTTTGCTTTCGCTGTAAAGCCTTTTTGAAATCGGACAGTGTGGTTAGATAAAGGAGAGTATTGTCTTTAAAATGGTGTAAAATAGTCATATGTTTGAAAAATTGAAGTTTTCGGATTTTCGAGGACTTTGTATTTCGCGCCACGCCCATCATTGGATATTGGAGCAGGTGTTCCGCTAGCGGAACGTCTAGATGTAAGATAGGGGGCAGTATTTTCAGGGCCGGATAAAAAACGTACCCGATTTAATCTGGTTATTACTCCTGCCCAGAAACTAGAATATGCATATAATTATTAGCTTTGGATAGAAAACACCCTAAAGTTTCTAAAACTGTTTGAATGGTGTCTGTGAGTATAACAGAACTCATATGGCAGGCCAAAACCTGAGAAGATTCTATATGGGAAGTGCCCTGTCTGACCATTTCTTGGATTTCTGTAGCCTCTTTATCGAAAATACAGGATCTCTGCTGTAACATGACATTTTCTAAGGCTTTCATTGGTTCTCAGAAGGCGCCAGAACATTCAATGATAACTTTGCAGTCTCTGGGCGAAAAACAGTAGGGGTTTGGACAGTGGTACATCTGAGAACAATGACACTGGTGCGCGCGTGCATGTGACGACTACATTTTCTTCTTTCAGTGTTTGAACGGATACAACGTCTCCCGGTTGGAATATTATTGCTATTTTACGAGAAAAATCGCATACAAATTGATTTTAAACAGCGTTTGACATGCTTCGAAGTACGGTAATGGAATATTTAGCATTTTTTTGTCACGAAACACGCCGGCGCGTCACCCTTCGGATAGTGATTTGAACGCACAAACAAAACGGAGGTATTTGGATATAACTATGGTTTATTTGGAACCAAAACAAAATTGGGTGTTGAAGTAGAAGTCCTGGGAGTGCATTCTGACGAAGAACAGCAAAGGTAATCCAATTTTTCTTATAGTAAATCTGAGTTTGGTGAGTGCCAAACTTGGTGGGTGTCAAAATAGCTAGCCGTGATGGCCGGGCTATCTACTCAGAATATTGCAAAATGTGCTTTCACCGAAAAGCTATTTTAAAATCGGACACCGCGATTGCATAAAGGAGTTGTGTATCTATAATTCTTAAAATAATTGTTATGTTTTTTGTCAACGTTTATCGTGAGTAATTTAGTAAATTCACCGGAAGTTTTCGGTGGGTATGCTAGTTCTGAACAAAACATGCTAATGTAAAAAGCTGTTTTTTGATATAAATATGAACTTGATTGAACAAAACATGCATGTATTGTATAACATAATGTCCTAGGAGTGTCATCTGATGAAGATCATCAAAGGTTAGTGCTGCATTTAGCTGTGGTTTTGGTTTTTGTGACATATATGCTAGCTTGAAAAATGGGTGTGTGATTATTTCTGTCTGGGTACTCTCCTGACATAATCTAATGTTTTGCTTTCGTTGTAAAGCCTTTTTGAAATCGGACAATGTGGTTAGATAAAGGAGTGTCTTGTCTTTAAAATGGTGTAAAATAGTCACTAATTATAAGCATATTCTCATTTCTGGGCAGGAGTAATAACCCGATTATTCGGGTACGTTTTTTATCTGGCCGTGAAAATACTGCCCCCTATCCCAAACAGGTTAAAGTGGTCCTATGGACAGATACTCCAATCTCCGCTGTGGAGCGTTGCAGCTCCTTCAAGGTTATCTTTGGTCTGTTTGTTACCTCTCTGATTAATACCCTCCTTGCATGGTCCTTGAGTTTTGGTGGGGGACTGTCACGTCCTGACCAGCAGAGGGAGCAATTGTATTAGTTTTGGTCAGGACGTGGCAGGGTTTCTGTGCGTTAAGTGTTGTGTTGGTGATTGGACTCCCAATTGAAGGCAGGTGTGTTGAGTTGCCTTTGATTGGGAGTCCTATATAGTAGTGTGTGTTTTTCTTTGGGGTTGTGGGTAGTTGTTTTTGCACTGCGTTTTGTGAGCCTGCAAAACTGTTCCTGTTGTCGTGTTTATTGTTTTTTCCTGTGGATGCCTTACTTGAGTTTATTAAAAGTATGAGTATTCACATTCCCACTGCGCCTTGGTCCATTCCTAACGACAAGTGTTACAGGGACCCTCTCTTGGCAGGTTTGTTGTTGTGCCGTATTCTTTCCATTTTTTAGTAATGGATTTAATTGTTTTAGTATTTAGTAGTTTTTCCATTTTAGTAAAGGAAAATTGTATTTGATACATGCACTACTTACATTCTTTATACACATCTTTAGAACTCTGTAGAACTAGTTGGCTGGAAAAGGGACCAAAGACTGCAGGTGGTGGCATTTAAAGGGATAGCCCTACATCTTTCAAGTGGTTGTGATTTAGTCTTGAGGTTTGATTGTGTGTGTCTACCAATGAGGGCAGGTTCCCCTCCAGGGTAGGGGGTGATGTGGGAGGAGGTTTCTACATCTACTGTCTACTATATACCACTATCTATTGTCCAACCTTAGTTTTCTGAGACATTATTTGCCATTCATGACACTATTAATCTGCATTATAATCAGGGTGTCATAAGATTAGAAATATAATATATTTCACCTTTTTTCCAGGTGGATTCTATTTCTATGGTCGTAAGGCTAGAAAATACTAAAATATATGTCACAACGCATGCACATGTGTAATAATACTGTCATTAGATATTTATGACATTGATGAAGGTGTTACAGCAATATCTTCAAATAAAGTGTTTCCAAAAATACTTTTTTAGATACTTTAGATTCAAGAACTATACTCACAGGAAGGATCAAAAAGAAGGAAACCGCAACATTGCAACAAAAATCACAAGAGCACAGCTGGCCATCTAGCAGTGAGTCATGTCAAAGTATCACACTGATTCACTGAAGAACTGCAGGGCCAATATGATGAGCATTGGAGCTGACATTACGAAATGGATTATATTTGAGCTCAATTAAAAATGAATTGCCTGAAATGAGCACTGACCCTCACTGAATTGGATGCCACTGATCTCATTAGCATCATAGCCAACACTGGCCCCGGCGAGCGGCTAGAGACCCCGTTCCTGCATAATGCAAAGTTTACCATTGTGCAAGCACAGGGAGAATAAAGCACATGCCAAGGGTGTATGTGTTTCATTTTCCATGTGTGTGTGTGGACGTGAGTGTTATGTGAGATGAAGCAGGTTACATTTTCGTTAAAAGCAAAGAGAAATAGTAGTCTGCATAACATGCACTCAGTTAACACAGGGGCTATTGTACCATCTGGCTTTAATTGGGTTTCTAATCAATAGCTATCATCTCTTTTCTCTACACCAGGCCTGGACAAAGGCCGGCTTGGGGGCCGTATGCGGCCCACGACCTGATGCAATTCGGCCCGCGGAATCATGCTCTGATCACATAAAGAATTTGCGACAGTAAAGTTTTGAGAAACGTATTTGTTATTCAAATTAAAAGCCCAATGAATACTCACCTTTGTGTAATGATTTAACTCCCACTGCTTGTGGGACATTTATTTTGAAGGCACATATAAATAACAACTGCACGAGGACAGACGGTGACTGACAGGCTGACACACACGTCATAGTTAGAAATAGTAGCTAGCTAGAAATTCCGCAAAAATGTGTTTTTCAAAGATTTCAAAGAAAAGGAAAGTAGACAGTGAATGTAGGGTGTTCCAGCAAGAGCAGACATTGAAATATGTATTTATTGAGGTATCAGGGAAAGCTGTGTGGTTAGTGTGCAAAGAGAGCATCGCTGTCTTGAAAGACTACAACTTGTCTGACACTTCCAGACAAAGCATGCTGAGAAATAGGAATATGTATTCTGAGCAGAGGACAAGTCCATTGAAAGAGTTGCTTTTTCAGTTGCAAAAGCAGCAAGGACTTTTCACAAAACTGCATTCAGCAAACAACGGAATTGCGAGAGCTAGCTATGTACTGTCCCACAAAATTGCTAAACATAACAAGCCATTCGCTGAGGGAGAATTTATTAAAGAATGTTAAATTGACTCTGCAGCAATACTTTACCCTTACAAGAAAGAGCTGTTTGAAAATGTTTCCCTGTCAAGACGAACAGTGACACGGCGTGTTGAGGACATCACAGAGAATATGGAACAACAGTTAAAAGACCAGGTAAAAGATTACACCTATTTCTCCTTGGCCCAGGATGAGAGCAGTGATGCACGTGACACGGCACAGTTTTTGATATTCTTACGAGGCATAACCCCAGACTTTAAAATTACAGAGGAGCTTGCTTCAGTGCAGTCAATGAAGAGCACAACCACAGGGAAATGTTTATTGGAGGAGGTTAATAAGTGTGTGGCAAAGCTGGGACTGAGTTTTGAAAAGTTATCCGCTGTGACCACTGATGGGTGCCCAAACTTGACAGGAAAAAACGTTGGCCTTTTGAAAAGGATAGAAGATCAAGTAGCTGAGCTGAACCCAGAACAGAAAATTATTTTCCTGCATTGCATTATTCATCAGGAGGTGCTCTGTAAATGTGTCCTGAAAAGGAGTCATGTTGTGTATACAGTCACTAAAGTGATAAACTTCATAAGAGAAAAATCTTTAAACCACAGGTAGTTTGTCCCACTGTTGGAAGAGAGAGTCGGGTCATGCAGATCTCCCCTACCACACAAACGTGAGATGGCTGAGTTTGGGGAAGGTGCTTAAAAGGGTGAAGCTCTCACTGAATCACTGACCTAGGACCATTCTCACACATATTCTCATACTAGTTAAATAAGTAGCAGGTCTGGATGTGATTTACAGTAGATATATCTGTCAACACAGTCATACACATGATGTATAATCCTGTAATATGTTTCTGGCCCGCGAATGGCAAAAGTATTTTCTAATGTGGCCAGCCATGGTTAATAATTGCCTAGGCCTGTTCTACACTATGGCATATGCAGATTTAGACACTCTTACCATGATTATGAGATCAGCGTGTGCGCGTCCGTCGAGACTTCAAAATTACAACCCCTCCCCTCCCTCCTTCTCCTTCCCTCTCTTGCACAATTAAACGTCTGCCATTTGTCCAGACAGCATTTTGATTGTTCATTAAGGGTCTGAAGCTTTCTGCCGGGGACTTCGCTGTTATCTTGCTGGGTAATTAGTGAGTGGAGGATAAAAAAGCAGGGGATGAAAATAATGAAAGGAAGTCTAGACGGATGGGAGATTGTGATGCATCCGGAGGCCAATCAGTCGTACGTCTTAATCATTAGAAGGGATAGTCCTGGTTTTATGTCCTCATCACAGCAAGTGACCTCGGTGTCAACCTTATCAAAGAACCTCCGTTAACGGACATGACAACCAATTGGAGCACCATATGCAAGTTCGATTAACCTTTGACCTCTTGAGCATAAGTGCTGCTGGGCTCTGGGATTGCTGCTTCACTGGGAAGGGTTTGTGCCTGGAATCCAGGTCTTACTGGGAACTGATGCTTTGACGTGCAGGCCTTTGTCCCCTGGGCCCCGGTTAATGTACTTCCAAGGTTGTTTGTCCTCTCTCTCAACAGTCGAGTGCTGAAACGGTCTCTGACAGCATCGTCGGCCTGTTTCTACATGGATGGGACAGCCCCAGGAAGCACATTAGCCATTAAAAATGGATGGATCAATAATAAAAATACATGTAACTTGGGCTGTTTCTATGTTAATTCAGGGTGAGACAAGATGGGGTGTGACCGGGAGAGAAGGGATAGAGGCTACGAGTTTACATGGATGAATCAGATTGGAATGGTTAAGGGGAATCTGGGCGGTGGCTGTCAAGTGCGTAGGGGAAGAGGTCCAGACGTCCTGGGCTAATGCTTGCTGAACCGTTTTATGTTTCCGTTCGCCATTTGTTTCCACTCTACTGCATCCACATTTTCTCTGATCCCTCACATTGTGTGTTTATGCCCCTCACAAACAACAATCAACCTCAATAAATGAACCATACATGGCAGAGTCAATGCAATATGCTTTTTAAGGCTCTGTGACGAAAATAAAAGAAACAAAATGATAGTAAATTTCACATTGGTGTGCATTTACTGTTTTTCTCCCGTTGTGTGTGAATTGGGATAAAAACACTTCACATTTCACGAGACCCAGTCAACACCCAGTCTAGCTTATCCTAAACTAAATACTACTCAACTAAGATTTTATTTGTCACATGTGCCGAATAAAACAGCTGTAGACTTTACCGTGAAATGCTTACTTACGAGCCCTTTCCCAACAATACAAATTTCAAAAGTAATTTTGACAGAAAAAGGAAATGGTAACACAAAATAACAATAACAAGACTATATACAAGGAGTACCGATACCGAGTCAATGTACATGTAGGTAGGGGTAAAAGTGACTAGGCATTTAGGATAGATAATATACAGAGTAGCAGCAGTATATGTGAAGAGTGTGAACGTGTATTTACGTGTGAATGTGTGTGTGTGGCGTCAATATGCATGTGTGTGTCTGTGTATGAGCATTTGGGAGTGTCTGTGTAGTCTGTGTGAGTGTGTAGGTAGAGTCCAGTGAGTGTGCATAGAGCCAGTGCAAGAAAGTCAGTGCACTTAACCTCTCTGGCGCATGTGGGACGAACTCGTCCCACCTACGTAACAGCCACTGAAATCCAGTGGCGCGATTTTTGAATCGTTAGAAATACTATTACTTCAATTTCTCAAACATATGACTATTTTACAGCTATTTAAAGACAAGAATCTCGTTAATCTAACCCCACTGTCCGATTTCAAAAAGGCTTTACAACGAAAGCAAAACATTAGATTATGTCAGCAGAGTGCCCAGCCAGAAAAAATCAGACACCCATTTTTCAAGCTAGCATATCATGTCACATAAACCCAAACCACAGCTAAATGCAGCACTAACCTTTTATGATCTTCATCAGATGACACACCTAGGACATTGTGTTATACAATACATGCATGTTTTGTTCAATCAAGTTCATATTTATATCAAAAAACAGCTTTTTACATTAGCATGTGACGTTCAGAAAAAGCATAACCCCCGCAAACTTCCGGGGAATTTACTAACAGTTTGCTAAATTACTCACGATAAACGTTCACAAAAAGCATAACAATTATTTTAAGAATTATAGATACATTACTCCTCTATGCACTCGATATGTCCGATTTTAAAATAGCTTTTCGGATGAAGCACATTTTGCAATAATCTAAGTACATAGCCCGGCATCACAGGGCTAGCTATTTAGATACCCACCCAGGTCAGCCTCCACCAAAATCACATTTCCTATAAGAAAAATGTTCTTACCTTGCTTGTTCTTCGTCAGAATACACTGCCAGGACTTCTACTTCAATAACAAATGTTGGTTTGGTCCCAAATAATCCATCGTTATATCCAAACAGCGACGTTTTGTTCGTGAGTTCTAGACACTATCAGAATGCTTCTTCACGGTGTCGCGCATGGCGCATTGGCGTGACAAAAATGTCTAAATATTCCATTACCGTACTTCGAAGCATGTCAACCGCTGTTTAAAACTTATTTTTATGCCATTTATCTCGTAGATAAGTGATAATATTCCGACCGGGAATATGCATTGAGCCTAAACAGCCGAATAAAATTTCTCCTCAGGAGCGAATCATGCACGCGCCTCATTCAAAGGTCCTCTGAGCAGCCACTTACAAAAGGTGATAATGTGTTTCAGCCTGAGGCTCCCTCGTAAACCTTCAGTTATTTCCCGGGCTCTGAGAGCCTATTGGAGCCCTGGGAATTGTCACGTTACAGCTAAGATCCTTACTTTTCAATAAAAAGATGCAAGACGCACGACTCCTTGTCAGACAGGGTACTTCCTGCTTGAAACCTTGTCAGGTTTTTGCCTGCCATAGGAGTTCTGTTATACTCACAGACACCATTCAAACAGTTTTAGAAAATTCAGAGTGTTTTCTATCCAAACCTGAACAATAATATGCATATTCTAGCTTCTGAGTTGGTGTAGGAGGCAGTTAAAAATGGGAACATATTTTTTCCAAAATTCTCAATACTGCCCCCTATCCCAAACAGGTTAAAAAGGGGTACTATATTTAGGGCATTCCTCTGACACCGCCTGGTATAGAGGCCATATGCAATACCCTTTGTAGCACCTAGCGGTCGGATACCAAGCAGTTGCCATACCAAGTGGTGATGCAGCCAGTCAACATGCTCTCGATGGTGCGGCTGTAGAACTTTTGAGGGCCCATGCCAAATCTTTTTCGGAATTCTGAAGGGAAAGAGGTGTTGTTTTGCCCTCTTCACAACTGTGTTGGTATGTTTAGACCATGATAGGTCCTTGGTGATGCGGAGAAATTTGAAGCTCTCGACCCGCTCCACAACAGCCCCGTTGATGTGAATGGGGGCGTGCACGGCCTTCCATTTCCTGTAATCCACAATCAGCTCCTTTGTCTTGATAACGTTGAGGGAGAGGTTCTCTCTGACCTCCTCCCTGTAGGTTGTCTCATCATTGTCGGTGATCAGGCCTACCACCGTCGTATCGTCGGCAAACTTAATGATGGTGTTGGAGTGGTGCGCGGCCACACAGTCATTGGTGGACAGGGAGTACAGGAGGGGACTAAGCACGCACCCCTGAGGCGGCCCCGTGTTGAGGGTCAGCGTGGCGGATGTGTTGTTGCCTACCCTCACCACCTGGGGGCGGCCAGTTGGGAAGTCCAGGATCCAGTTTCAGAGTAAGGTGTTCAGTCCCAGGGTCCTTAGCTTACTGATGAGCTTGAAGGGCACATTCTCATGTAGGTGTTTCTTTTGTCCAGGTGGGAAAGGGCAGTGTGGAATGCAAAAAAGATCGCATCATCTCTGGATCTGTTGGTGCGGTATGGAAATTGGAGTGGGTCCAGGGTGTCTGGGATGATGGTGTTGATATGAGCCATGCCCAGCCTTTACAAGCATTTCATGGCTACATATGTGAATGCTACGGGGTGATAGTCTTTTAGACAGGTTACCTTGGCATTCACAGGAAATACGATGGTTTGCTTGAAACATGTAGGTATTACAGACTGGGTAAAGGGAGAGTTTGAAAATGTCAGTGAAGACATTTGCCAGCTAGTCAGCAAATGCTCTGAGTATGCATCCTGGTAATCCGACTAGATCTGTGACCTTGTGAATGTTAACCTGTTTAAAGGTCTTACATCGGCTATGGAGAGCGTGATCACAAAGTCATCTGGAACAGCTGGTGCTGTCATGCATGGTTCAGTGTTGCTAGCCTCAAAGCGAGCATAGAAAGCATTTAGCATTCATCTGGTAGGCTTTCATCGCTGAGCAGCTCGTGGCTGGGTTTCCCTTTGTAGTCCTTGATAGTTTGCAAGCCCTGCCAAATCAGACAAGCGTCAGAGCCGGTGTAGTAGAATTCTTTGTCTTGTATTCATGCTTTGCCTGTTTAATGTTTCTTCGGATGGCGAAGCGGGATTTCTTATAAGCGCCCAGATTAGTGTTGAAAGCGGCAGCTCTAGCCTTTAGCTGAGTGCGGATGTTGCCTGTAATCCAAGGCTTCTGGTTGAGATATGTACGTACGGTCAGTGGGGATGACTTCATCGATGCACTTATTAATGAAGCCAGTGACTGATGTGGTACATTCCTCAATGCCATCGGATGAATCCTGAAACATATTTCAGTCTGTACTAGTGAAACAGTCCTGTAGCTTAGTGTCCGCTTTATCGGACTTCCTCCGTATTTAGCGCGCCACTGGTACTTCCTGTTTGAGTTTTTGCTTGTATGCAGGAATCAGGATGATAAGAGTTACGATCAGATTTGCCAAATGGAGGGAGAGCTTTGTATGTGTGTCTGTGTGTGGAGTAAAGGTGATCTAGAGCTTTTTCCTCACTCCAAATACCTCACTCCATATTGTCCGTCAGAGAAAATAAGCAACGTACTTAGCCTTTCTCTAGCGAGACTACCGGACGAGACCTGTGAGACCCTTAATAAGATATTA